>NW_006800216.1:520963-536105 GCF_000485575.1 Poecilia formosa
TGATTAGATTTGCATCTTTTTATATCGTTCCTGTGTTTTGTTTCAAGCAATGCTATGGGGGCGAATAGAACCTGAGCAGAGGACACACTCTTCATGCACTTCAAATTAAGAGCATGACTATAAACATCTAACTAATTGAAGGATTTGTAACAGTTGACCAAAATTTCAAACTTTTCTCAGCTGAAGGTTTACAAAATCAGCCAGGTAAATTAGAATTTATGCAGAAAAAAACTTTACTTGAGCGTTTTTAAAATGAGCAAAAACGCTAAAGGAAAAATTAGATCCACTATTAGCACATTAGCAGTTTAGCAGAAATGTTTTCTACAACTGATGCATAGCGCCTCACACCATTTTTTTACTTGAACGTTTTTATTCTACCACCCAGATCAGAGAAGCTTTCCTGAAACAGAGCTCTCCTACGAAGTGATGCTCCCCCCACCTTGATTTCACTGCATTGATGGCGTGTGAGGTCTTAATTTTTAGACACTTTTAGCATTTTGTTTGTAGACTTAAGAAGTCTAATCTGCTCTGAATCCATCAAAGCAACTTCTTTCACCCCTACTGCAAACTTTGCTCAACTAATTAGACGGCTTCTGAATGTCAGAGCACCGGACTGTGTTTAAAGAAACCAGACGCATGCATGCCGCACTGTTTAGCTTTTTGCGTAAAGCAAATAAAAACCTTGCAGTACTTTGCAGTTGGCTTATCACATGAATTTCCATCAAAAGCCACGAAAGTCGGTGGTTGTAGCATGAAACATGCAGAACAGTTCAACAGACATAAATACTTCCGACAATACAAGACAGCCCGACACATTCTTGTCATTCTTTCTGTTACTCTCCCACCTTTTTTTTTTTTTTAGAAAAAGTTCTCACACACACACTGTGATCCGTATCTCTGGATAGTGGCTGTTGTACCTTTCAGAGGAGTTTAGCTCCCCCCCAACCCTCCTCGCTCTGCTGTCTCTGACTCGGTGGTGGACTTCTGACAGGGCGAGGAGGGAAGGGGAGGGAGCTCTGCTGCATGTGGGAGGAGAAGGAGGAGGGAGAGCGCAGGAGGAAGGAGAAGCCCTTTCAGTTTCTGGGAGTTGTGCTCGCTGAAGGCCACAGAATGAGAGCAGTTGCTTTCCTCTCACTCAAACAGGCGACTGCAGGTTTTCTGTAGCTCTGGCTGCCTCAGAGGAAAAACCCTCCACATTTCCTCTAATTTTGTTTTCTTTTTTTTTCTTTTTTTTTTTTTTTAAACTTCCTTTCTCCCACCGCCACTGCTCTTAATTTTATTGGCCTGGAAGTACAATGCCTGTAGTTGGTGTGGCTTCCAAGCTGAGGCAACCATCTGTAGTGGGCACCAAGCCGGTGCACACTGCCCTCCCCATCCCCAGCGCCGTCCGAGCGGCCGCCTCGCAGGGCTTCATGGCCCGGCAGCGGGACCTCGGGCCGGGCGACGGCACCCCGCCCCTCCACTGCCAGCTGTCGGTCAGGTCAGAGTACCACCAGGAGAGGAGGACGGCAGGAGGAAAGGCCAGAGCAGAGAGCGAGGAGAGCAAGATCTGCAAGGTAAGTGGAGGGCTGGTGCATCGGCCGGTGGCGCAGGTGTCAGGCTGTCAGGCTGTCGGCTCCCTCTGGGCTGCAGCAGGTGTCTGTCTTCTTCTGTAGCAAATCTTTTTTTTTTTTTTTTTTGCACAGCAGTGAGTCATTTGTGCTGCACTGGAATGTTGTCACATCATCAACTCGGAGTAGATGAGTGATGAATCACTGACCGTGTCTTGACTCTCTTTCTGCCCCGTCTTCGTTGTTTACGGAATAGAATGGAAGTTAAGCCTGTTTTTTTATGAAAGAAACTCAAAAGACTTTTCTATCTCCAGTGCTGGGATAGATTTTATAGATTTCCAAACATTTCCAAAGCATGTTTTTACTACATTGTGTGTTCTAGATTAGCGGACTTGTTCCCTTTTCCGATATACTCGGCTGACTTTCGAAGACTGCAGCTGAGGAGTTAAGTTGGTCTACAGAGTGGAGGGAGGAGAATTCAAACATCCCCGCCAAATGCTTCCAGCTACCCGCTGGCCCATCCCACTTACCGAGCTGTCAGAGCACAAACTGAAGCTTTCCTGTTTGTTTTCCCCCCACCTGCCCACCAGCCGTCGCTTCTTTCTGTTTGCACACAAATAAACTAGAAAGAAACCCAAATGTGTACTTTTCCAATCTGGATTTCATGTTTTTGGTGAGGAACAAAAGCAGTGGATTTGTTTTTTGTTTTTTTTTCTTCTCCTGGGTTAGAGCAAACACAAATGAGTCCATGCTCTGCTGCTGGTGAATCCTCCCAGCGTGTCTTTGACCGAGTCCACCTCGCCTCCTGCCTGAAGGGAGGTGGTTGGGGGCTCAGCATTAACCTGGTGCCAAACTGGCATTATCGTGACTTTTCTTTGAGTTTTTTGCCATCAGTTTGGTGCATTAAACTGAGGTCCTGTGCAGATATTCTCAGTCATTTATAAGTCTGAGGCAATTCCTCAAATGATGCAAAAAAAAAAAAAAAAAAAACACAAAAAAACTTGAGGCATAAATCTCTGGTTATTGATCAGCTGCCAAATTTTTCATTTTTTTTTCTCACGGTCACATGTTTCACAAGGGACAGTTATTATGGTCGCGCAGCATGCTACTGTTTACTTTAAGTTAGCCGGAGAGCCAGTGAGAGATTGACTGGACTTGTTGGGAATCCTCAGAGCAGGGGAAGTGAAGCAGAAAAGTTTACAGCCATGGGATACAATTCTAGACTTTTTATCAGCCAGCTGACCTTCAGAGTATCGGGCACTTCATGAGAGTCATCAGTCCGTTTTAAGTACCGCAGGGGGTAATGGAACGTTTCATTTGTGTACAGACAACAAATATGGTAAAAGTTTTTAAAATCAGCTGGATGAACCACAATAGTTAGTTAGCTGCCTCAGGCGGATATTAAGTGGAGAAAATAAATGGTCTCTCCACGATCTTGTTTTTGAACCACCGCTTTTGTCTTTTAAGTAACATTGTTTCCTTAGTTCTACATTCTGTTCTATTTCAGTCATTTTTTTATTTAAAATTATTTAGTTTAGTATTTTTTTATTTTTTGATAGTGCTGTTCATTGATTATATGACGCCCCCCCCCTTGTTTCCTTTGTTTTTAGCCTCTTTAAACCGCGTTGTTGCATGTATGATACACTTGGATGCTTGTAAGCAGCTATGCATGCAAAATTTGACTGTTTTAAAAAAACGCCTATTCAATATTTGATCAGGTAGAGTTGTGTCCCACAGGTATGACCTAAGATTACTATTACTTATAATACCTCAACAAAACCTTATTTCAAAAACATCTAACTATTCCTTTAAAGTCAGTGTTTTGCTTGGGGATTTTGAAGCTGAACATGTCCCATTTTTCCCCCCCTCTACTTTGCGGAAATCCTTTAGGGGCTTCTCATTATCGCCATTAACCCAACTTGACAGTTTGACACTTTCTGCAAGCACGTCCTTCTGATACCTGCACTTAATATTCCTGGCAGTTTACAGATCTTAAACTTCCCATTGACTGAGCATCACCTAAATTACTTCGGAAAGGAAATCAGTGTACCGTAGGCAGGAAGAAATCTCCGGCTTGCCCCGGCCTGTCGGTGTGGTTAAGGAATGGGTGGTATGGAGGAGTAATTAGTCTGTCTAATTGTGTTGTGTAGTCCTTTAAGAACCTCAGAACTCCCCTGCATTTGAGAGGAAAAAAAAAACACTGACATCCATTTCATTGCTCTGTTTACATACACCAACACTCCTTGTTTGTTTGTCTTCTATCACTCAGGATCTAGTGTAGGTGTGTGTGCGCGTGTGTGTATAGGGGTGCAGAGTGAGAGTCCCTGCTTGTTTGCGCAAATGCAACCCCCACCTCTGTGTGGCCAATAGTGCCAGCAAGTGTTGGCTTGTTTGCCAGAAGTTCAGCACATCCTTACTTTGGTTGTATTTTCTGAGGTTTTAAGCATTTCCGGAGGCTCTGCTGGAAATTTCCACCTTCCTGGTGAGCAACAATCGGATTTGACCCATAACAGGGACCCACCCTAGGATGAGTTGAGGCAAAAGCTCCTCAATCTATTTTATAAGCAGAAGTAAACGAACGCTTCACCAGCAGAGAGACATGGCAACAGAAGTAGCAACTGCAGCAGGATGACCAAATTTGGGTGTTGCACATTTTAAAGCATTAAGCCTGCAAGAAGACTTTCCAAAGAGCTGCCAAAGTTAATCTCCCCACAAATACCTTTGTTACAACTCCAATCCCTTTCCTCTGCTCAGGTTGAAGAGTTTGATATTATCACATGTAATGTAATGTAAGGGTGAGAACAGGGTCACATTTTGCTGAACGACTGCCGCTCCCTGGCTGGCTTACAGGGTAATGGTGTGTGGAAAGGACACAATTATCCTCCTCAGACCAGGTTCATATTGAATGGAACTTAAAATGTGTTCATATATTTGGCTGTATGTTATTTTCCTTTTGCAGCTAAAGTAAAACATGGCTGAAGACATTTATGGCAAGTGTCATTTAAATAAAAAAGGCAGGTTGCTACAGTGTTTGAGTGGATTAAAGGCTGATAAATCCATTGTTATATGCTTGTATTGCTAATACTAGCAGCTGCTTGAGTTTCCTACTGGGTTTAAACTGCAAAGAGTTTTCAGACCTTTATACTATTTATCTAAACAAAGATCACTCTGCTAGTGTTTGAAAATGTAATTTCTTGCTCCTGTTTCCAACACTACTTTTAAGAGCAGTGTTGTTTTCCATAGTGTTTTTACTCCTGTATTTGCTTTTGAGATTCCAGGCGAGTTTGCAGAGGTTAATAAGGCAGAGCTCCTATGAGACATGCTAAACCACAGCTTTGCATGTCTTCGGTAATACTGGGGAACACCTGCGCTTATCAAAGGCTTTGTCTTAATCTTTCCATGATTTGGAGCTGTCAGAGGTACCAATTTACCATCCTTGATGGAGATGAGAACAAGGGTAGACGTTTGCTCTCCTTGTTGTTCGTTATGCTGACAGTTCACATCAGTCACTGCCGGTGGCACTGCAGGATGATGGGCCATGAAGAAGCATTCACAGGAATGGACTAGGCTTCAATAAAGTGCAGCTCCCACTGATATGGAATTATTTGTCCCTCATGACTTTTGGCTGCTGTCCAAGTCACACAGCCAGGGGTCGTTTAGTGTTTTTAAAGAAATGAACTCTCCATAAAGGTCTTTTGTCAAATATTTGACATGTAAATGAAGAAAAAAAAAGCCTTTTTATTCACTATCCACAATATTTGTGTACTTTCACTTTAAGAGGTCTGCATTCTGCTGTTAATCTGCCTTAGCCAAGTGAAGAAAATCTTTTCCGTAAGGTAAACATGGCCGTTATCAAAAATGTCTTTCACCCAACTCGTGACCGTTGCATGCGGCAATTTTTGCGACCCTTTGATGTTTGTGAAATGTTATCCTGCAGAGTACGTGAGTATTTACCGGAGGTGCAGACGAGTGCCAGACACGCTTGTCCACTTTAAGAACAAAAAACATCCTGTTGACCCTGCGTGCGTCCGTCTGTGCAGACGATACTCTGACTGCAGCAGACAATCCGGATCTCTTGTCTATTTTCTTATTTGGGGCATCTTCCGCTCTGTCCGGATAAACTTCCAGACGGCAGCATGGACACGTTCAAAGTAGGCGTGGTTGCGTGAAGTGTCAGTAGTCCAGTGGCTTGAGTGAGTAGAATGTAAGCAGTGGTTGTTCTTTCTCTGGGTGGCCTTACTGTGTGTATTTTCTCTCTTTAGCTTTCCGTCTCCTTGTCTGCATGGTTTTCACCTTCTATCAACTGTTTTATGAGTTCCAAGAGTCTTTTTGGTATTTTTGAATGCAAACCGGGTTTGGACTTTTCCGATTCACACAGGCTTGTCTCAGTTCAGAGCCATACAATTTCAACTACAGCTCCGCAGGTGGGCTATTATTTCTGTCAACTCAAAAGAGAAAAAGTTGTCAACTTTGCAGGGATTTCTAAGCAAGAATTTGAAGCAACTTTTTTGTTGCTTCAAATTATTTCACATCTGTTACTGGTCCTAACAGGTCCATAATCATAATGGTGTCAGTGGCGTAAAGAAATTATTTTTCTGAGAAGGCGGGAAAAATAATGTGGTGGTAGGATCATGTCGTGGAGATGGTTTTTTTTTATACTCAATGAGGTCCGTGTTAAAACATCAAACACGTCTGCCGTCGTTTCTTTGTTTTTTGTGAGTAAGGTTTTGTTTTTGTGCCAAGCAAAATGTGGAAAAACTACCTATGGATAAGCTTAGTTATACTTACATGTATAATAATTATGTGCTGAAAGTGAGACTTTCAGCTGTTTCCACTCACATTGTGTTTGATGCAATGATATCACACACAGCCACTGCAGGACTTGAACATTTTGTATTTCCTCGTGAGGATCAGTGCTGTAAGAATTCCCACATCTACCTGTTTGCTGCCAGAATTGTATTTTTTAAAATGACAAAAATTGTCAGAAGCGATTGCTAGCCACCTTGGTAATTCTCATGAACTTGGTGCTCTTCAAACCCTCCATAGGGTGCTGGTTTGTTAGATCTTAAACCTACTTTTTATTAAACAGTTGTCCTAAGCTTCCACATCCTCTCTACACAAATTGCTGAGTATAAACTCACACTCATCTTCCAAATTGCATAACATCACTATTCATTTGCAATTGTTTTGCTGCTTTCTTGACTGGCCTGTTTCTTGACATTGGATACAGAAATAAATACAACTCTCAACTATGAGCCGAAAAATGACAACTGCCTACATAGAAAAGGAAAAGTTTGTCCCGGCAACTTTTTGTATCAGTTTGACAAACTTTATCCTGAGCTGCAAAAGTTTGTTCCTGCAGTTGAGGCATCATGGCAGTAGAAGGTCAAACAGCCTGTGGTCTGTTCAGCCAATTAGAACTAATGTGTTAACAGAAAAAAGCACCCCGATTCACTTTCCCTGATCCAAGCTGGAACATGGCAGTGATTTTTGTTCTAGCACATCATACTGAACCATGACATTATCAAATTAAACATACAGGAAAAAAAATCAGATTACCTTAACATATGCTTTAGCCACCGCAGATTTGATTTACTCATTTCTTTGTGCTGGTTCATTTCATCTGAGATTTCCTAATGATCACTGGGTAAAAATTTGAAAAAAAGAGACAATATTATCCATCCCACTGCTTTCTTTTCCCTACTTCTTTCAGTGTTCCCTGTCTGACACACACTATATCATTGCCTTCCATCCCACAGGGAGTCTGCAGTTGGCCGCAGTGTTTAAATCTTGGAGTGAGAACACACAGAGCGGCCGGTGTTTACAGTACAGCCACACCGGTTAAAAATACTCTCCCCTGGAAGTACAGGCACAGCGTTCATTCTGAAACTTCAAGACAAATTAGACTTGTCGTAAAGCATTTTCATACGCAGAATTTCAGGAGCAAGGCATTTACAAAGAATTTCATTGTTCAGGTCGACTTAGATGGTGACTGAAATACCATAATTCATGGCAAAATGCACATGCAAAGTCCAAAACTATATGCATTGACTGATTTCTTTATAACTTCAGTGTTGCGTAAACCCTCAACAAGATTATTTCAGTGGGAATTCATTGCATCCTCAAGTCTTTGTTGTGGGAAAGTGGTTACCCATCGACTCGGGAGACCTGGATATCTCTCCCAGAGTAATAATATTCTCCAGCAATTATGCAAGGGCCCACAGCATTCCCAAGGCAGAAAAGTATGTGTTCCTTCAGTTCAATCTGGCTTTCACCTGGAGTCTAGTTCCAGTGAGACATGCCTGGAAGCCCTCCAAAGTGAGGCCTACACTAATTCACGCATTAGAGGAGCAAATCTTCTCCAAAGTTCACTCCTGATTACAGAACCCCTTACAAAGCTTAGTTTAGCCTCCCTTCAGATGAAGCTTATTCCAACCTTTTATATCCAGAATCTTGTCATGATTTCTTGGTTATGGGGATCAATTTCAGTTAGAACATTAATTTCCAAGTACATAGTTTCACTTTTCAGCTCTCCGTCTCATCACTATCAAAATTCAAGCAACACGCCACTCATAGTAGATACAATTTTGATCCATCCA
This sequence comes from Poecilia formosa, assembly GCF_000485575.1. Classification (NCBI taxonomy): domain Eukaryota; kingdom Metazoa; phylum Chordata; class Actinopteri; order Cyprinodontiformes; family Poeciliidae; genus Poecilia; species Poecilia formosa. The sequence continues at coordinate 529,113 of NW_006800216.1, forward strand.
TTTCCTCCTCCATCATCCTACAGTCTTAAGAAGGCTGCAACATGCTAGAGCTACTTTCTGGCTTGGCACACGGCCTCAGACCTGATCAAGAGAAAGTAGTCTACTTTAACTTCACACTTGACTGAGAGTCTCTCTCGTGCATGCTGAAGGTAAAAGCTTAAAGAAAAAAAAAGCAGAACCACATCATCTGCATTAAAGCAGAAGTTCCAAAGTTACGAATTCGGGGTCCTGTTCATGAACACAGCTATGGAGCAGGACGCATTTTGACTACTGACCATGTTGGGGATTGGAAGTGAGGGATGGGAGTACTGAACAGAGCGAAGTCCTGCATTTGCTTTACCAAGTTGCTTATGCTAAGGTAGCCATTGCTTCTACTTGTTCAAGTCAAGCTAATTTGTCTGTGGAAGTAGGACTCCTGTTGTGGGAGGCCAGGTCATGCTCATGTCACCTGCCACTGGCTTCGTGTGGCAAATATCAGCTGTACAGTAAGGACCACTCTTTAAACTTGACCAAATGAGCTGAAAGCACTTGACTAGAGTGGGTTAAAGTTATTGGAATGATTTTTCAAGTTCTTATGAAAGTCCAGCCTGATCCTTTCCTGTGTGAGGTAGCCATGCAGTGACCTGTTACAAGTACCACCTTTAAATGTGCAGTGTTGATCTTCTTGTCCAGCTTTTTGTAAGCCCATAACAGACTCTCAAGGACTCTGCCTCAACACACTTGATGCCTACAGGTTGGAACTTTGCACTGACTCAGTCGAGACATGCTACACACACCCATGCAAGCTGCTTTGAGTGTATGATGATTGCTATCCATCTTTCTCTTCACCGCAGGTTTTTCCCATTCGTCTCTCTTTAGATGTCAGTTTTTCTGTAGGTCCCGTTTTCTTTTCATTCTCTTTCAGGGACTCCTTTTCCAGCTCTTCTGTTTTCCACTCAGTTTTCTGTCACTGTCTCTCTGCTCTTTCCCATTCCCAGCATTCCTCCGTTAGTCCTTTTTTCCCCTTTTACTGGAACTTTTCTTATATTCTGTCCCCATTCAACTTACTGTTATTTTCCTTTGACCTTTTCTCTTCTTCTCCCAGTCTTTTTTTTGTTTTTTCTTGATCGCCTTTTTTTCAATTAAGTATTTTATTTCCGTAAAATACTTGATGACAAAACCAGGATGGGAGATTTAACACACACCTGGTTCAGTCCTGTTTCTCCAGCTGTCAGAGATAAAATTTCCTTCCTCAAAGAATTGATCACTCTTTTTTTCTATATATTTTTCTTTTCCTTTTTCCAAACTGCATTGTGTCTCCACTACATCAAATCCCAAGTAAAGCAGCTGGAGGCAAACATCTAGGTTAACTGGTGTCAGAAACATCCAACCATGTATGGAGTGAGAGCAAACGTGTTAACACGTCTAGTAACACATGCTAACAAGAGCCAGGTCTGCGTCTGGGTTGCTACTAGGAATGCAGAGACTGATGTTGTGAGTTGTCTGTTGTTGTGACTCATGACTTACTCGGCACTAGAGCAACTTTGAGCAGATTTACAAGGATTCCTTGCATTTCCGAGTCCCATTGGAAGGAAGAGGTAACCTGTGGGTCAGGAATGGCAGGATGCTAATAACATAACCTAATATTATCTTGTTTTATAGTAGAATTATGAACCAAAGTTGTTGCAAACTTGTTGGTATCCCAACTCGGATTAAATTAAAATTAGTAATACTCTAATTTTGGTGCTCAAAAGTAAATAAAAATTTGGCATGCAAAGTGGAGCCAACCAGTTACAGCTGGTGGTGCAAAAGAGGTGAAGAGGAGCGCATACAATAAATACTAAAAGGAAAAGAATTGGGAACTTCACATATGAGTGACTAAGGTTGAGATCTGGAGACAAAGAAAGAGGCAAGACTGAGATGGTTTGCAGAATGCAAAAGAGGGATGAGTGTACACTGGACAAAGGATGTCGAATACGCAGCAGTCAGGAAGGATGGAAGAAAGAAGACCGTAAGGATAATTCATACATGTCCTGAATGAAGTACATACAGAGGGCTGATGGGAAAGGGAAGCAGTTTTGGGGTAGGGTGAAAAGGAATCGGGTCCCTCTAGTGGTGACTGATTTGGTTATGGTTAGAATAAAGTACACACATTATAGATTTTTACATTCTAGGAGATATTTACAATGAACTGATCTTTATTGGTTTATAAAATCAGTCATATCTAACCATATCTAACAGACGCATTTTTCCACTTTTTTCTGACATTGCTAGATCACTTGGAAGATCTTATTTCAGCCTAAGTTTAGCACTGTATTTCTTATATGAAACAGTATTCTCATGAACTCTAATATTCAAAAATACAATGTAACTTTTTTCTCTTTTTTTTTTCCAATTTCTCAGTGATTTGTATGGTCTCATATTTGACTTTCCACTTCTGAAAGTCATTTGCAGATATCTTAGCATTCCACCCGCCCTTTTGATGAACATTTTTTCTTATATGAAGAATAATGAAATGCCAATTGTTTGGAAAACACTTTGGAACCCTTCCCAGATTGATGAGCAGGCAATCATCACTAAAGGCCTGAGAAACACATTTGGAAGGTATTAAAATATAACGACAGGATGTGATGCTCATTAATCAACATTTGATTGTTTAAAAGCGGCCGCTGCTAACTAGAAAACACTACCCAAAACCTTTCTAGTGGGATTCTAGATGGTGGTTTGCTGCTGGACCCTACTGGCACAGGCTTTTATGGGACACTTGATGAGACAAACACATTTTTTGGAGTGGTTAACTATCCTGCTTTGACTCACCATTACCCACAACCAGTAACTGTTAATACTTCTTTCTACTTTCTTTGAAACCCACATCCTTACTTCCTTCCTTGATCACTTTGTGCAATAATGTCAAACATTGCCTTGCCTCATAGTTGCCTGTGGATGTTACCTTTTCATTCATTTGCAGAACTTTAAACAATTGACCCTCGATTGTGTCGTGGGCTAAAATAAAACCCTTTTTCCTTTGGTCCCTACATTGGTCTCAGTTTGGTCCATAAAGCTCTCCAGTTTGGACCAAACAGATCTTTCGCAAAGTGTCTCCTGACTCACGTTGGGGTGTAGTTTTATTTAGTGAATGCTGTTTTTACTCCCACCTGAAGGCCCGTGTTGAACTTTAACAGCTTCTTGTTTATCCGTCCTTAGAGGTTTCTGTTTTAGAGTTCATTTCCTCTCACGATGCTTTGGCCTTGGCTGTTTTGTCAGGCAGTGGGCTTGTTGAATTTCATTTATGCAAAGTTCAGGAACATTACCAACAGAACCTATCCACAGTCTGTCTTTGTTAATGAAAAGAATAATAGGATAAGTTACTTTCTTGTAAGAGGAAGAAAATGTAAACTGGATACTGGGATCAGTGATGAATTTGTAGGTTAACTGTTAGGATCCAATTAGTCTCTAGGGAACAGTTTGCTCTATCCATAATCTTTCAGCAATTGAGCAAGCATTAATATTCCATTAGATTCTGTAATGAAGTGCTGCAGGGGCTAATTTTATGTTACATTTCTCCTTAATACCGGAATGTAGTTGGCAATTGACTTGAAATGACAGGACAAGAGGTTCCTTGTGACTGATGCCAAACCTAACAGATAAACAAATGACACTGAGGACTTGCCAAACCAAGAAATACAAGGTCTTTGGTGAGATGTGTGGAGCATGAGCTTTTCCTAGAAAGGAGATAAACCTTGAGAAGTAAGAATTCCTGGACTGACGACAGATGGCAGTGCCTTATCTAAGTGTGAAACTATCTCTTTTCGGCGTTGTGGTTTTGAGAACGTGGAGACACTTGGTCATTCTGAGCTCTCAAAAGGAAATCTCGATGGTTGAGAGGAAATGATCGCGAAGTCGTGAGAAGAGAAAGAACAGTAGCCGATGTGGCAAGAACCTGCAGTATGTCGTGATTTAAACTAAATGAATATTGTAGTTTCCAACTGGCTCTAGGCCACACATTATGGAAGACAATTGAAGCAGGAGAGGAAGTGGATGTGGGCTGGGGGCCTGAAAATAAAACAGGAGTCTGATTAGGCACCCAGTCTTATGCAGATGAGAGGTTTTATGATCAGTGGGGGAGGAGGGAACCTAATTACATATACAAGCCTCAGATGCAGTGAAACCTTTTGATTGAAATCACTAGTCTGTCATTTACAGCATTGACATGAAGATTAACGTCTCTTATCAAGTTGCTGAGAAACCAAACATTTTCTGTTGGCAGTAACACAATTCTAGCCTACACCTTGCAGAATATTTGATCACTTTTCTCATTTAGACTGGTTGGTTTCATGGCACACAGCTTTTAAACATAGTCAACACCACAATATCACGATACAATTTGAATATTTGAGGAAGAAAATGAAAAGAAAAGAGAAAAAAAATCTGTCAGATGAACTTTAACCTGACTGTAATCAAACTTTCACCTTGATTTATGGCAGTACAACCGCTTCCACTCTTCAAAATAAAGGTATCTTGAAATCTCTTGACCTGTCTACGCTCAATTGAAAAAGTGAATTTTGATAGTCTTGGAGTCGGACCTAATCACATCTGAATTCATAGTTTTCAGATGTGGTTTCATGATGATACGGTAAGGTTGGGTGTGTTACGTTACACTGGTAAAATTACCTTGCAGTCATTAAGGTCTCTTTATGCAAAAGCATAAATATTTCTTTGAAAGGCTTCTTGGACGGCAAACCCTGCCGGTTGTCAGATATTTTTAACCAATTACCAACATATATACAACATATACTATGTGTGTTTGCATCTGTGTGAAAATTCTATTTGTTACCTTTTGGTGGCTTTTCTGTTCCCGAGCAAAGGCAAAGTGCGCAGCATTATGTGAGCGCGGCCTTATTTTCCCAGGTCTGCGTCTAAGAGTAGCACTTGGCGCGAGAAGCCCGGACTGTAACTCTTTAATCGCAGAGTTGTTTACTCTTTAAATCAGCACAATTCAGGAGGTTTTGGGAGGGCTCCTCGGGCCTTGGCGCAGCAGCATGCAGACGTTTTTACAGCTCACTCTGCTCAACACAATCTTGATAACAGATTCCGTGGCCAAACGCTTCGAACGTGTGCTTTTCTAATAAATCCAGATTATGCAATCAAATGTTGAGGAAAGCAGAACTAGCAAAAACCATAAGATATTATTCAGATTTTCTGTCAAAGTCTGTGTGAAATGTGTTTCTGACACTTTTGTGCTTAACGTTTCTTGTGTGTGTGTGTGTGTGTGTGTGTGTGTGTGTTACTAGCTCCAGGTGTTGAGTCTTGCTATTTTTGGCACTCTGCTTCTGATAGAAGTAGAAGAAAGAACCACTCAAGTTGACTTTGACTATATTGCTTTTAGCTTATACACTGCCTTGCAAAGTATTTATACCCCATGAAATCTTTCATATTTTATGTCACATCACAAACATAACTGTCTTTTCTTGGACTTTTTAGATAATAGACCAAAACAATGTAGTGCATAATCATGAACATACTTTTAAATCAATATTTCTCTGCATTTTTGAGTCAGTAGCTTGTAAAACTGTAAATACATCTGCAGGTTACTCAGGGTCTGACTCTACCAGCGTCACACATCGTAAGGTTGTCATTTTTATTTTTAAAATACCTTAAGATAATTTAGATTGGATGGAGTGTGTCTATTCATAATTTCCGTTCTTTCTTCTTTCTCGGCATAGATTCCTGGAATGGTTTTAGTTCTGGACTTGGACTAGGCCATTCCACCTCATCAATATGTTTTGAACTAAATTGTATTGTGGTAAAAAAAAAAAAAAAAGGCTGTTTCCTACATGGTTTGTTGCAAACTTTAAGTTGGACCTTACTGTGTATGACTGGTGGTAGTTCTGTTGATTTCTGCAGCTCCTCCAGAGTTAACATGGACTTTTTGGCTTATTGTATAGCTCGGAATATTGTTTTATAACTTAACCCTGCTTTAAATTGACCCAAAACCTTATCCCTGACCAGTACACTTAAAGATCTCAGAATAACTCTCCTTATAGTACAGTAAGAAGCAGCTGTTCAGTCATTTTCCTTAAGGAACAGCTGCTTCTTTCTGTGTAAGTATTTTTTGATTTTACTGTCCATCAGCAGTTCTTGTCAGTATAATAAACCAAACAGTAGAGTAAGATACTTTATCCTTTCTAGAGTGTCACTTTGTCAGCACAGAGTCTGTGCATCAAGAAGTAGGGGGAATATTATGAGGCGATTATGGGTACATTTTCCACCACTGTCCTTAAAGCTGCCAAGCCCATGCAACCGAGCTGAGACGGGGTCTGGCTTATTTAGTGGCTGCTCTCTGTCTGTCTTCAGCATTAAACACTTCACCTAACGGTTTGGGTTGGAGAATTAGCCGCACTGGGTGCAAATATGTTTGCGTTGGAAGTAGGCGCTAAGCTCTAGTGCACTGCCATCCAGGTCCAGTGGTACCAGCAGAATACAGGCGGTGAAAAAAACTTGGAGTCTTCACTTGAGGAATTATATTTGTGGTTGTTTCAACACGCGGCCGAAGTGGTCGGCCTTGGAGCGGTGTAACATCTAGAGGTCAGGAGGGCTGTAATTAGGGCGATCTGTGTAAATATTTGAACATATTTATTGATGCTTGGTGACATAAGGAATTATGCACTTCTTGCATTCAAGACTGCACAGGCATCCCAGTAAGACCTCACTGGAAAGTATGCATGGAAGCCCCAACTGCAAATTTCCCTGGTATCAATGCAGGCTGTGATAAGACCCACCGCTCAAGCAGAACTGCTCCCCGTAATCACCTCCAAGTTAAAATAAAAAGAAAGAAAGGCAAACAAGATGAAAGACCAATCTATTTAACATTATCTGTGGAAATTACTTTGATTAAAAGTAATGCAGAATTAAGCAGAAAAGTTAATTTACATCAGTAATCCCAGTGAAATGTTGACTGGCTTTGGTCCACATTGGACTTGATGAAACCATGTGAACCAAGTCCAGCAGGTGACT
>NW_006800216.1:536189-696919 GCF_000485575.1 Poecilia formosa
ATTGTGACTTTGTCTGAAATTTTGAGACTTATAAAGTTGCACCACAAAATTGACTTCAAAATACCACAAAATGCCACAAAACCCTGGGGGAATTGTCTAATGTAATATTCTAGTTTTAGTGACCACAAGCTCTAGCTATTTAAGCCATTGAACTGAATTACTGAAATAAATATACTTCCTTCTTTAGGCTATATCTCAACATTGGCAAAAAGTTCCACATTTAGACGACACTGCAAAGACACCGTTATGTCATGCCAAACCACTATGTGGCACTGTGATCTTGGCATGTTGTCCAAACACTTGAGCACTTTTGACCCTTAGCTTCCATCCCAATAGCATTTAGAAAAATGTAACGCATACATATTCCTGAACGTTATCTGCCTGTGCCTTCATTGTACAAACCCAGCAGCCATGCATTCTGCAAATGTCTGCTTTCACCTCTGCAGAGTACTTCACACCTCCTCGGGGGGTGTTACTGAAAAGTTCCACTCCGAGACCTGGTTTTGAAACTCCCAGTGGAATCATGTACACAATCGACTGAATCGCAACAAAGACTTTACGGTTTCACTAAAGAGCGGCTCCGTGTGAAAGGTTCCTTAATCACAACCAACAACAAAAACTTCCGTTCAAAACCCGCTTCCAATTGAAACATTTTTCTTATCGTGGTTCAAAATTTTCTTTTCTACCTTAATTTTTCTTTTTTTTACTTTGTAAAGCTTACCAGATTGTCATGAGTCAACACTGAGTGACCCAGTACTCTTACATGTATGTCTTGGAAAAGTATCAAGAAGCCAAAGTGTCCAAGGAGAACCCATTTCCAACCACGTTTACTCATGTTATCTCTTGCCACAGATGTAAAAACAGAACTGTGGGTTTCTCCAAACATCTGAAACTCAGAGTATTCCAAGTATTGTTAAGAAAAAAAAAAAAAAAAAAAAAAAAAGAGACCTCAGAGGAGCCGCTGAGGGTCAGCTGATGGGGGTCTGTTTACACGGTCAGCTGCTGAGCGCCTCGGGGCCCATGCGTTCTGCCCCCTATAAACAATGCTTATCTCACTGGTTTTCCACAACACTGACTGCCTGCCGCTGCTCCCTCATCCTTGGCATTCTTTAGTTAATGGAGAAGCATCTGCCCCAGATCTTGTTGCCTCCCACTTTGAGACACAGAGAATGTTTTCAGCTCTACCAGTTCATAACTAGAACCTTTGCATGCATTTTGGTAAGAGCAGAAAATTAAGGAAAGGGAGGTAGGATTTTTGTTAGCCGGTACCATTGCTTGTAAAGTTGACTACAGCTTGAAACCCTAACAAACATTTAGTTAGACCAATTTAAGCACTAGTTCTCTACTAAATATGTTGAGAGAGTGAAGTAACTGGGACAGAGAAATTGACCTTTGTTGGATGGTTTTTATTTGTCATGAAGCGTCTGGAGCTGTTTAAAACTATCATTAAACAGTAAAGAAATGTAGACCACAGCTCTGCAGAGCAGGGGAGTTAATTTAGCCACAGTCATAATTGCTTTAGTGGTCAGTTTTTATAGTGGGAATGTGGAGAGGAATAAACTCTGAAGTGGATAGCTTCGGCTGCAGAGGGTAAGTTCAGAGTTCAGTTTTCCTTTACTATGAATTGATTTGATATTGTTTTAGATCAGTTGTTCCAGTTATTTGTTGTCATAAATATAGAGTTGTCAATCATTTGTAGAGTTTTTGTGACCTCATTTTGATAGAAGAATGTTCTGATGATTTTATTTCTCACCACTGTATCAACTTTTGAGGCATTTTCCAGTACTGAGTCCCTGTTCATACTTTAATTATAAAAGTTGATGCTTTATTCTTGAAAACCTTGCAGCTTTAAAGTGTTAAAATATATTTCGTTTTGCTTAACACCCATTTACCTCATATGTCCATGATGCTGCGGGTCTCTTGATAAGGACACTACTTGTTCTCATTGCTCATAGAACTTCTGTCATATTCTGCTCCAACACAGATGTCAGAACCATCTGTAATGTTCTGACATTGCTTTAGTTAAAATATACATAGCTTTAGTATTTATTGGTAAAAAATAGTGCCGATTTGACACATTTAACTGCAGTCTTCACTAAACTCAAGAATCTGTTGACAATGTTTTCACATGGATGGAGCCTTTGACCATAGTATTTGTCTAAGGCTAGCATGTTAACATTTTGTTTCCATATGACTTGTTGATGATGTGCAAAATAACTTCAAATTTGAAGGTCAGTGTTTCAGTTGCTTTCTGCACTGCTCTCTACGTTACTGAGAGTTGAGGGATTTTGAGCCTGACAAGCAAAGTGTGTCACATCACACTAGCTGTGTTTTCGTTTACCATGTGTTCAGTTGCACAAATTGGAATTACAAAAATAAAACTGCTTCCTGACAACACATCAATTCTAACCCCCCGCCCTCCCCTACTTTTTTCAATGAAATGATTTTACTCTAGGATAAGGTGGTTTTTCACCTGTGTCGAATTTAGTTAAGAAGGCAGAAAATCACACCAGCTAATGCAGACTTTTTAACGACACCCATTGTGAGGGTGAAAGACGCTTAGATTGTTGGGAAAAACAGATTTGCTATGTGACCCGCCAAAAAAACAATTTTGAAAAAGTCTCCAGTTTGGAAACTTTGAAAATACTTAGGTTGGGCCCTAAGCCACTACTTGGCCTGAGATCAGGACGTCCCTATTTTAGACGCTAAGAGTTTGTAATGCAATATATCATAAAGGTTGTTGCTAACTTGTTTAGCCTTTTGGGATGGTCACCATGCATACAGTTTAACTATGATTTCTTAATGCAAAGATACAAAACCTCTGAAAATGCATTATATCTTAGCCAAATTGACTCTTATCAGACAATTCCATACAAGTTTGAGAGCAATACCTTCCAGTTCCAGACATGGTGGCAGCACATTTAAATGCTTTCTCCTGTGAAATCAAGTCACGGTGCCGAGAAGTCTCTAAACTGTACAGTGGAACTTGTCAGGTCATTGCTGCTGAAAGTGCAACTTTATCGTCCAGTGAAAACGAGCGTGACTCCCGCTGCCTTCATCTGCTCCCAACTCCACTGAACAATAAAGATATGCTGGCAACACAAAGGTAGTTGTGTGCGCAATTCAGTATCACTCTGTACCTAAACTTTATTGTGCGTGGGTGTGTGTGTATGTGTGTCTGGGAGCGGGTGAGTTTGCTTCAGTTGCTTTTCCCACATGGATGAAAAAGCCTGGGTCCACTTTGATGATTGGAATAGAAGGCCCATCCCAGCAGGAAGCAATGGGAACAACTTGTCATGACGACCCCCGTCTAGCCAGTCGATCTGCCTGGGATAACAGAACAAAGACGGCTGCCTCAATGATAAACCGTTCCACATAAAACTCCTTGTTGAATTGAACAACCTCTCCTCAGGATGATTCTTCCACCACCATGTTTCACTGTGGGGATGCTGTGTTGAAGGAGATATGAAGTGTTAGTTTTTCATCACAAATGACATTTTGCCGAGGACTTCATCTGAACCAGGGCACTTTTAATTGTTGGGTGTTGTGTGCTTCTAGTATACTGAGTTGGTAACTTCTTATGGTGTTTATTCAGCAGTTCAAAGTTCAGAAAACATTTTTAAGTGAAAATGTTTGAAATATTTTAATATATAAAAGCTAAGCAATACAAAAGTAACAATAGTTTACTGTGCTTCCTTCAGTCTCAAATTCCCTGTGTTTGAACACGGCCTGAAAACGGCAACAAGTCATGACTGAAAAGTGAGAAGGAAGAGATAATGGAAGGATGCTGGCACTTCACTCATTTGGTGCTCAAATTTCTTTTTCTCCAGCTGTCTTTCTGACTCTGCACATTTTTTTGTGCTGTCAGAGAAGCTGTACATGCCACTTATACAGCGGTTGGGAGGCAAAGAAGTAAAACGAATCATGGACATTATTTTACTGTTGTAGACAAAAAAAAAAAACCATAGCAAATCATCATTTTATATGCAGCTACTGTCTACTGAAGCAACAAAATACTGCTTTGAATAACTGATGAATCCAAAAGCAACAATGCCATGAAAAATGGTCCCATGTTCAACTTTCTTGTTTCAAAAATGATTTACTTTGAACAGTGTTAGTCTGTTCTTCTGTTGAGCAGACTGAGAATTTTATGATGTCAATGAACTCCTCCTCAGTAAAATTTTCAAGGCTCTATACATTTTGCTTCATTCTACACATTTTCAACAGGACAATCTGAGGCGAAGCTCCTGCATGCATCATATGCCTCCTGATTCATATATGGAGGTACACTGTGTGCATCGTGCTGTCACCAGCGCCTCTCCTTTGGAGCTTCACTGTGAACATCTTTTGTTCTGTCTGACAGCGAGACATCTGCTGTTTGCTTGAAGTCACACAATGATGCCACCTGGGTGTACGGGCTGCCAGTCTCAACCTAAAAGTCTAAGTTTTTTTTTTTTTCGCTTTCCAAACAGGAATCTAGAAGACAGCCTCAATGTGGTCGCAGGTAACATTCAAAACTGTGCTGCGCACGCTCGAGTGCGCGAGAGATGAAAAAGATGAAAAAAGATACGCCACAAGGGCAAACGAAGCACTTGAAGGTATGCGGGCGCTAACAGGTGAAATAAGATATTCCACAAAGACAACCGTGTCACTTGGATTTATTACACTTGTGTCTGTGTGTGCAAGCAGTAGAAAAATAAGATCTACCTCGGAGAGTGCTCGGAGTCGGCGTTAGCGTGAGTGTGCTGGCAGCAAAAGAACCCAGTTAAACCTCAAAGGCAAGCATAACATTTGCAGTTTTCACGTGTGAGCGTGTGTGATGGTGGAATGTGTATAAAGATGTGTGTGTGTTCTTGCTGCTAGTTGGCGATGTTGAAATTTCACCTCAGAGCTTCTTTCTCTGAAGCCTCCCATCAGTGGTCGGCTCTGGTTCCTCAGAACCCTGGCTGACTCCTGACAATAACTGGCCCATCTATACCTGTCAGGGTTCTGCAGCCCAGCCTCGCCGCGCAGCTTCTCTTCTCAGCTTTGAAGTTTCAGACTGGTGGACTTCGTGTCGAGACGTACATGCTGCAGATGCTTTTTCCACCTTTTATGTCCTTTTTTTTTTTTTGGGGAAGAAGCTTCTTCCAGAATCAAACTGTACTTTAAACAGAAAACTACCAGAAAATGATGTAAATAATCCTGCTTTAGTTTTCACTTCTACAGTCATGGGGAAAAAATGAGGACACCGCTGACCAGCCTTTTTTAAGTACTGATTTGATATTATACCTTGAAAAGATGGTGTTTTTTTCCCACAAGATTTTAACATCCTTGGTATCTCCTACCAGCCCATGTGTATATATATATACATGTGTACATCCTCATTATATAACTCACCATGGAAATTCTTGATGCATCGTATTGCTGTTTAATTCACTATGACAGCTCATAAAATGTTTGTAGTCTTTGGGCGGTGAGTTGCTAAATGTCGTAAGAACCTTGTAATTTCAATTCCTCATGCCAACATGTCAGACATCACATCAGTGTCGACTGTCTTGGCTAATGATTGGACTCAGACTCATAGGAAAGTTGTGACTGGACTTTAATATCTCCTAAAACTGTTACACTGCTTCTTTTTATTCAGGAAGCAGAAGATCAGGACTGCTTCTTTGGAGGATAAGATGGCCACTTTCAACTCCTTACTACACACACACACACACACACACACACTTATTCTTCAATAGCTGCTGTTAGGACAGCGGCTCGCCAACACCTGTTTGGAACTCCTCCAGCTTCCCTCAGCTTTTTTAAAAATCCACTTCACACTGTAGCATTTTCATGTATTTTACAGCCTGCTATCCAGCTCACTCAGTTCTCCATTATATCCCAGTTAATGCCAGAAGCTTTCCCCCATGGTGACTTAACGCAGCAGCAACAACACGTCAGCGAAGTCCTCCAAAGCCCCTAAAGATTCCCTTTCCAAATGTTTCCAGCTTACCTTGATCTCATTAGTCTACACACAAATAACGCCAAACCGCGGCATTGGGAGGTAACCTAAGTCTAATCGTACCGTAGCCGTTTTTGTTAAGAAAACCATTGTTGGCAACAATTCTCCAAGTTTGGTGCACCTTTCCTTTAGATGTTTCCATTTACCTCAGCAGAAACATCTAACCCAACAGGATTTGATTGGAATATGCTAGCAAAGCAACGTTAACTTAATAGTTTCCTACCTGTTAACCATACAATAGGATTTTGTTTAAGAGTCGTGTTTCTTTTTAAAAAGTTGAAAAAGTTCCATATTTAGTGTCAGATTGATGAATACAAATAGTGTGGAAATAATCACAGATTTAATAAGTTTTCTGACCATGTTGTCTACAAATTGCCATCCGTCATCTCACAATACCCTTCTGGGCCTCCAATTCAAGGCTTAACCACATTCCCAGGATGCACTTTCACAGTTAAGCTCTTGCTAGCACTTAGATCAAACCCAGGAGGGATTGCCTTGGCCAGCAGGACTTCCTGTGTTGCAACTTTGGAGTATGCAGAAGCTTATTTCTCACAAAACAAAAGAGGAGGAGGAGGAGGAAGAGGAGTGAGAGGCCCCAAGGAGAAGAGAGTCTACTCTGGGGAAGTTCATAAGAATGGAAATGGTTTTGAGAGACAGAATAGGATTGGAACAAGCGATATTCAAGAATCAAAACAAATGTGAATGTTGAAATATTTTGGAATGATTTGCACTGACTAAATACTTCTGAGTTTTTTTATTTCAAACTTTGCACGAACTGGGTTGAAGCTTTTCTTGCGATTGAAAATCAACACCACCATTCCATCAAAGACGACATGGATGGCCTGCTTGGAACTTCAAAATTCCAATTCTTAGTAAAGCTTTGATTTACCAATACTGTTATCATCCAATTCCATTTTTTAGGAGTCCTGATATAAGAAGATAAAGCAATTACACTGGAACTAGATGTGATGTCACACGGTGTGAGTGAGAGCATGAGCAGCTATTGTAAGACGGAGGCAAACTGATTGCAGAGCAGACATTTTAAACTGTCTTCAGAATCTAATTGTAAATCAATGATTAGCATGGCTATTTTGGGTAGATTTACTAAAAGTACAGTCTGTTTGCATACCTAAGAAAAAGTAGACCCTCACTGTAACTGATGCTGCCAAAAGCCTCTCAAAAAATAGAATAGTTTTCACTTGAAGTTCAAATAAAGAGTAAGGTAACCACTTAGTACCACATTAGCTAATAAGTGGTAATAAATATTCATCCTGGTTTTACTTATAAATTTCAAAAGAAGTGTTGAATTTTGGATCTCCACCTGGCTGATTCACAGGTCAGTGGCCGTCAAGCTAACGTCATTCAACCATTTGTCAGTGCGTCTCTATCTCTAAAGCTGGCCACACAGTTTGTTTCACCACACAGTTTGTTTCATAGTGTAGAATCACCATTTGTCAAGGTCTCGGGTAAACTAGGCCCTAAAGAAACGAAAAGCTTTACAATTTGATCCCATTTTATAATTTAGAACATTAAAATGAAAAAAAAAATAGAAAAATTCAGAACACATCAGACATAATGTGTTCATCTAAAAGATAAATATTGGGATTTTCAGAAAAGATCCTCAGGGAGACAAAAGCTGATGGAGGCCTTAAAATAAACTGGTCTTGTGGGGGTCAGTGAGCTGCTATGTTTTACATCTTGTCTAATTTCCTGTTGGACACAGATAGAGATGGGAGATCGCAGCGAAGACTCATTCGCCTCAGGAAGGAAATCTTATCAGGCGGATATCAAGTGAGGATGTTCCGTCGAATCATTTGGACACAACAAAAACCCCAGGAAGCAACTTCAGCTCTCCTCCTGGGTTACTTTGGTGATGGGCCCGACTAATCCACTGACACACTTACAAGATTGCTATCTAGCTCTGGATTCAATTAGCTGTGCCTGGTTGGGAGGAGATAAACAGGCTTTGTTCAGACTTTGATATCCTAATGAGAGCGGATCGAAGGCATATGTTTGATTTTGCTTAAGAGTAAAGACAAAAGATGGAGGGTGCTTGTCGGTGACATGGGGGGAGAAAGAGATTTGTCTCAGCGCATTAGGGGTAATGTAACATGATGTAGCGGTTAATGATGTGTAACAAACAGGCTTACCCTTGTTTTTTATTGGTTCAATATGCAAAGAGGAAAAGGAAAAGGAGATTAGAGCTGTCAAAGCACACTTTGTTTGATGGGACTGTTTTTGTAAAGTGGCATGTGTTGAACAGCGCAGGCTTCAGTGAGTTGAGATGTTTCAGGAACTTTTTAAAATTAGAACTAAATCAGTCACAATAAACTATCAATTAATTGCGTGACGCATTAAAATGAGCTTGAGAATTTCCATTCTGATGAATAATATTTTGTTTAGACACTTCTACACGTATGGTTTTACGCATTTTGTTTGTGTGTGGTTTTTATGTCCTTTGCATTTATTGGTTTTGATTTTGGATTTTAAAATTTAAACTTTACCAGTCTTTTAGAGGGCAAACATGCATTATTGTGCCATTATTATATTTCTTGAAAATGGTCTGAAATTGGGGTGGGCATTTATTGCATCGTTCCTCAACTACCGTGAAAGAATTCTTATGATAACTTTGGTTTTTCGTTGTGTTGATCAATTCCAATTCATTTTAAATAAACAAAAGTGACAGTATCATTTCAAATATTCTTACTATTTCCTTCACTGTTTGTTCCATAAAAACACCAATGAATCATTTCTTCATGTAAGGACCGTCCTGAAGAAGCCTGTTTCAAATGTGAATGTTTTTCCAAGGACAGCATTTGTTTCTGGCACCATGAAAGCTGTGCCATGTAGTCAGTCATGCAGTTACCTAAACTAAAGAAGCAAATTCCAAGCCCATATCACCCGACCTTGGTGTCAAAACGACAATATTATCGTTTATCGTAATAATTTCCAGGACAATTTATCGTCTTGAGAAATTTATCGTTTCAGGCCTTCAAAGGACATGCATTCTAAAAAGTAACGTGATTAGTAATATGTATGCAAGATTAGGTAATGTAACAAGAATGTTTTGATTTGATTATCTAAATCCATCCCAATGCCTTTACCTGCTTATCCTTGTGGGGTCACAGGGAGTTTGCTCCTATCTCCAACAGTCATTGGGTGAGACCTGAGATACATCGTCAAGGCAACACAGAGATACAGGATGAAGAACCATGCACACACACACACACACACACACACACACACACATAAAAGTATGTATGCTCATACTCAAAAGTATGAGTTTGTGTGGCTTTATTATAAGCTGGGTTTATTGGCAATTTCCCAGCAAATTTGATCTATTGGCAATTTGCAGTTTGGCAGAACCCAGTGAATGGACAGAGGGAGAACCTTCAAACTCCATCCTGAAAGTTCAGGTTCCAGTCCAGGGTGCAGCTCCACTGACCTAGATAAGGTATAGCAAAGCCAAATTCATAATTCAATGTTCTTTTGATGGTTTGCTGGGAGAAATATGTGTCTGGGCCTTGTTATTTTGTCAAAGTGTGAAATAACATCTAAATTCCTCGGCCAGAACAACAAGAAAAGAGAAGCCTCAGTGCATTTCTTAATAAATAATAGAAGTTGTGGATGGAAACCGTAGTAGTTCAAGATGTGACTAAGTATATTTTAAGACCTGTAATGATATGCCTTCTCCTCGGATGGAGAACAAAGCAAGACAAAACGATGGATCCAAACTGATTGAACCTTCTTTGCAGACAAACTAAACCTATATGACAGATATTCTCCTCTCGGTGTGGCCCTTTATTAAAAAAGAACTACCTTTTTTTTTATTATTTATTATGGTGTCATAAGAATATATTGGCGGATGCAGCTCTCAACACTTCCCATTCAGAAAGATGATCCAAGATTAGTCGCTTATTGTATGAAAGACAAATAATTGGGTTTTCTTTTTATTTTCACAGCTTTTCACCTTCTAAGCTGGAAAAAAATGGTTTATAATCTGTGATTATGGATTCTTTAATGTTGTTTTTGCTACTTGATAAAACGTTCTATCCAACAATAGAGGTATATAAGAATCTCTGCAGCTGAAAGAAGTAATCTGTCAAAATCTCCCATTCTCGGTTTTTTTCCCCCCCATCTGTCTGATGTTGCATCCAACACAAGGGGATAGAGGCTGACTGTATCTGTTAAACACTTTACCAAGCCCCTATAGTAATGACTAACATTCTCATTTTTACCTTGGTTTTTGGAGCTTTACAGAAGTAATTGACCGTATAATCTTTAGATGTGCTTCACTGTTGCGCAACATTCCAGCATGCTGGTTGTCGCATTCCTTCAAAGCCCTGTGAGGCACCAGTTCATTCCCAGAAATGCTCTCCTTCTAGTTTGTTTGAGAAATGGCGTGAGGCAAAGGTTAACCCCTACGGCTGCGTGCCTGGGCAGTTCAAGGGACTTCCCTTGACAGATTTTCTGTCAAACCTCAAACCCCGACTTTCACCGTGTCAGAATGACGGTCGGACAGTTTAATCTCCAGAAAACTGACAGCTGATTTGTCGGCATTCAGGCGGTACATTTTTACTATTAAACTTAGGAGATGTACCAACCACAAAATGGTGGCAGATTTCTGGTCCGCTTCATGGTAAATGGAGAATATTTCTTACTAGGCAAAGCTTACGTCCAAATGGCGATGCACCAATCCACTTTTTTCCGATTCAGACACTCATACCTCAGGCTTAGTATTGGGTGATATCGATCCGACATAGAAAGACGGTGCTGAATTGACAATTTTTTTTTTTTTTTTTAAAACAGACACTAATGTACTGAATTCTAAATGTGTTTGACAACTCTGCACCAGTACAGCACACTAAAATACACAAAAAGCTTCACAAGATTGAATAAAAACAATGTAACTTGTTCAGTCGGTGCTGTTAGTATAACAGCTAACGTAAAATAAAAAATAGAAACTGAAAACTGGCAAAAACAGTAGGTCAACTATGTTGGTCAAACATGTAAAAAAAAACAAAAAAAAAACTGCAACAACCCCTTTTTTCAAATGGTTCAGAAAAAGGATTTAGGAATTGAAAATATAATGTAAAATAATGTGAAATAAATTATAAAGCATGACTTCGCTACAAGCACAAAACATAGAATTAGACTGAATAGATCTGCCCTTATGGGTCAGGCACAATCACCTTTTTTTATTACCACATATTATATGGTGTAACCAGCTTAACAAACTATAAAGCAAAGTGACACAAAGCAAATCCTCACAAAGACATTGGGAACTTTCTGAAGTAACTTATTTTTCACCAATGCCTTGTCCCAATCTGTCTCTCCATGCCATCCATCATCCAGTAAAGCTGCCTCTGCCTTTAAAATGAAATTTTCTTGGCATTGTTGGGGAAAAAATGAGAGCAAAAAAAAGAGCGCTTGCTCGGGTGGGCACAGAAAGGGGAAGAAAACCTGCTTTAGTGAAACAGTGGATTTTTCCTCTTCTTTTTTTCTTAAAGTGAACAAACCCCTAATTATCACTACAACCCACAATGTTCCACAAGGCTTTGAGGCTCAATGACGCTGAGACAACTTTCCTTGCAGTGAGACCAAATAATCAAAAAAAAAAAGTGAGTCACTTTCACCAATAAAAACTGCTATCCCGAGGAAAGCTTTGTAAACGATATGATCCTCTCAAATAGGGGGTTTACAATATGCAGGCCCCCTGAAACTTTAGACCCCTGGCCACTTGGATTTTGTGGTGTGTGTCAGTAATTCCTCTCCCTCCCCACACCCCCCACAGGGAGAAAGTGATATTTCGCAGCCATGGGGGAATTGCCCCCATCACCACCAACCTCATCTTACCCCAATATTCTGAGGATTTTCCAGAGCAGGGATGGGGTGGGGGGGGGACTGAGCAGATAGAGGTTGAAGTGAATTATATTAAATCAGACAGAGTTTGCTCCAAGATCTGTCTTGGGCACAAAGAAAGAGCACATGCTGTCTGGTGCACATGAACATATCCAGTCAGAGCAGAGAAAGGGGGATCTCTTGTAATTTCCAGTAAGGCTGGTTGCTTAGATTGAAGTAGGATTGGATTCACACTGGAAGTGATATGTGCTTGTATTGGTTTCACCCTGAGGTCCCTGCTTGCCCTGCTGTCCACTCAGATACAAGCAGCATTTTAGAATTCATGGCTTCCACCGGCTCCACATCATTTCAATACTTTTTGTACTTTCCCACTGTGATGACAGTGCTGTTGAAACATGTGTGAGTGATCACTACCACACACTATTGCTAAAATCTGACAGTATCTGTTGTATAAAATGGCTCACCAAGTAAAATAACAGAGTCAAAGTGTGCGGTAGAAACCAGAAATTGAAGCACTGCTTATAACTTGTTGAAAAACAGATTCCCGTTGCTGGAAACATGGGTATAAAAGAGTCAAAAAACACATCAACTTAAGATGAATAAATAATTAAGCAAGTTAATGTTTCTCAATCATGTAATGTGGATGTAGTTTAAAGCTATTAGGTGAACTTTCCTCTAACTTGGGTTACTTTTTGTACATCAGTTTTAAAACATAATTATTGTCTAAAAAACCTGGAGAAACACCCGATGCCAGCCCTTGTGATTGAATATAATCAGGGATGGATGAACGGATGAAAGTTGATCTAACATGGAGATTGAACCAAGACTGACGCAAATTTACACTTATGCTGACGATACTCAAGTCTTTCTCTGTAAAGAAAAAAGATTAATTTGTAATAACTTTGTGTCACAACTTTGGAAAACTTGTGACAGAACTCTGGTTCCTCTTAGCAATTTATTACTGAATTAATGGAAAACAAAAGTCGTCATTTTGACTTAAATCGCATGAAGCACTTACTCTCTAGCTCCCACGTTAACCCAAAACACTCTCCAATTTTGAAGTAGTTTTGAAAGGATTTGTCAATTTATTCCTACAGTATAGCACCTTTATTTCATCAGCATATCAATAACAAAATCAGAAGTAGCATTTCAATATATTGAAGTTAACAATCCTTTAAACTGCCTGCTGACCTATTTAGGGTGTGTGGAGACTTTTGCTGTCAGCAGTGTGTGTTACATATGGTTTCCTCCACTTCTGAATAGTTGACCTCAGAGTTTCCACCTACACACACTGTCACTCAGCTGAAGATGTCAGTTCTTTGGGAATACACACGCCTGAACAGATTTACAGCAAGGACTCCTTAAGTAGAAGACACCACCACTTTGTGTAATAAAACATACTGTATATAAAAACCGAACTATGTTATCAGCTTCCTTAAAAGATCGAACAGTTTCAGAAGCATCAAGAAAACATACTTTGCACTTTATAGAAGTATATTTAACTTGATGAATAAATCAATCCCCTCTCCTTTGCAGAGTCGTAAACAACACAGTGGCACCCATAAAAACACTGCCTGAGGCGCAGAGACAGCAAATGGATTATTTGGCTTGAGACTTTCGCCAACAAACAAAACAGAAGAATCAATCAAATCCTTTTGCCAATAAATCTTAAGAAAATTGGAAATATTCAATGGTTAGTACTGTCAGTTGGTTTGATGGCACTGAAGATTTAACATCAAAATATTTAGTGACAAATTTGAGTTGACTGGCATGGCGACTTTTCAAGAGATATACAAAGAAATCAGATGCTAATTGGCATCGGCTAAATTTCTGCTCGACCAGCTGGTTTGAAGCTTAATGATTTGATGTTCTGATGACTCAAAGATGGGTATTTTCAGCACGAGCGAGTCGTAATTATGTTACCGGAAGGACAAAAGCAGTGAGGAGCTGCTGAAAAAATTGAGGCATTGAGACTATTCAGTTATTGTGACAACAGAGAGCGGGGCCTCAGTGGGTGCTGCTCATCTCACTTTCTACTTTGGATTTTTACAATTTTGGTATCTACACAACTTTTTCCGATTTAAAAAAAAAAAAAAAAAGATATACGCCATCAACTTTTACTTGCCTTTTTGGTATATTGTCATGCTAGAGAAATGGCCTATATTGTATTTTTGCAGATTTTACACATTTTTAGCTTGTAAAAATAACCAGAAGTGTTGTTAAAAATATTGGCATTCAATTAGAAATCACGGTAACGCTTCATTTGAAGAGGTGTGCATAAGACTGACATGAACATGAAGGAGTCTTCAGGAATGACGTTGTCTTAACAGTTGGATTAAAAGTCCATTAAAAGTGTAAACTTTGCATTAAAAGTGTCATTATTTACCAAATGACACTTCATGACAACAGTCATAGACATTCATAAGGACTCCTTCATGTTCATGACAGGTGTTGTCATGTTTATGAGCGTGTCATGTCAGTCTTATGCAAACCACTTCAAATAAAGTGTTACCAAAATCTCCTAATATAAAAGGTCGTGACAGCTCACTAGAGAACGGCTTTTTGAACTTATCACAGTCTCTTGAACTATTTTTAACTTCAGTCCAACTAAAAACTCTTTGAAGTTGCAAATGTTACATGACCTTTTCAAAAAAGGTATTTTTTCTAAATATCTACTATATTATAACTTGTCAAATTTGTCACCACTTTATTTGTATTTGAAATCTCAATCAGGTCCCGTATCGTTCCTAAAACGAACCCATACCACGTCATGATGATGCCACCGTCATGTTTCACTGTGGGATGTTTTAGGGTGATGAGCAATACTAGTTATGCATCCCATAAAAACTACCACTGCACATCATTATGTTCAGACGCAGTGACCAAATGGGAAAAGTTAAAGGAACAAGGACAGTTGTGCAAAAGCTTGCATCTCTGATAGACATCTGTAGAAAAGCAAAGTGACCTTAATCACCAGAACATAAAAAAGACATAACGGCAAATCATCATCAGGCGCCATCAGTCCAATCACTTAATTGTCCCTCTGTACCACACCAGCAAAGGTGCAACCTTGCGCTGGATAACCTCATTATATCAAGTGTTCGCTGCTGTCTAGGCCTGGGATCCCCTCATCTGTATTGTATTGGCCTTTAAAACAAACTGAGGAGATCTGGGTCTTGTGGGAAAGATGCTTTTTGCTCAAAGAAACCTGAACCACTTGGTGCTTTAAAGAGCCAATGGATTGACTCCCTTTGGATTCCCCGGCCTTCACGCTGGAAAGCACTTTGGATTATAGCCTCTATGAAATAGCATAGGTTATTCTATATATTTATGTCAGTGCTACAGCTGCATCAGAGGGAGCCCAGGGTCTCATTGAGAATCTGTCCATGAGTGAAATGGTTTTCTGACTTTCTACAAGTATTGCTTTGCCGGCCTCCAGGGTGGCCACATTATACCGAAGAGGTAAATCAGAAACACACCCTGGGATATCCTCTGTTCCTTCTCATTCAACTGTTTGGTGTTCAACGGATGGGGTCAAGCCTAGCCATGGTCATTTGTTATTCCTTCACATTAGCCAGAAGTAATTTATAAAGGAAGAAATTTGGCGAGAGAACAGGTGGAGAAATTGAGAAAGGGCGATAGTTAAGATATATTTGAATTCTCAAATGGATAAAGCAGGAGGAAAAAAAGACACTTAAAGACAGAATGTTATATCATCTAAAGAAAGCACCTGATTATCTCATCATCTTCATCTGTCTCATCGACTAGGCTAGACTTCTCCTCCTCCCTCCTGTTAGATCCTAAGGTATATCCGTTGCTTAAGGATCGACACACTTGGGAAAGGTTGGCTGGCCGTTGGAAAGATGAGTAGGAGCCGTAAAATGAGGAAATAAAAAGGGAAAAAAATGCAGATGTAGTCCAAGCAAAATATGAATGGGGGAGAAAATCTGAAGGGGTCGGAGAAAATGATAAAGTCCTGGTAGAACTGATGGAGACAGAGAATTGAGTGGGAGAAGGGGGGAGATGAAGGAGAGGGATTATTATCTGGTATTAGTCAACGATGTGAGGGGAGATGAACTCTTGTGCGTAGCAGCATTTGCAAGAATGAAACTGCTGTAAAAGAAGCACATTATTCTGTTCCTGCTTCAGTGAACTATTGTTGTTGGATTAATGTTGGCGTCACTGTCCTGGCAGAAGGTCAGCCTTACTCCCAGTCTCAGTCTTTGAGATCTCAGTCGCAGCTCAACCATGAAACGAACCAAAACAGGCTGCTTAAACGAAAGTAATGCAAAACATTAGGCTGTCCTCAAATGGCCTATGTGATCCCCTCCTTCGGCACAGATCGTAATCTTCCTTAATATCAGTGAAAGACCAGAAAATTGTGACGTGGAAACAGCACCCTTCAAAGGTCTAAGATGGATTGAGCTGTTTCAAGCTACCTGTTGGCAAATGCGGACCTCTAACTGTAAAGTACAGAGACCGGTTCTTGGAACTCAGCCATCATTTCCATCCAAGTTTCAGACAAAACCACTGGAACTTGGTTTCTGGAGAAAAACAGATCTGTGCCAGGAGTTTACCGAGTAAGACGTCCTGCTTGAAGATATTTGATCAGCCTTTCATTGGTCAGCGCCCAATCTTCTCCAACCTTGAGAGGACACTGTAAGGTATTTCCTGGAGTCTCTCAGCTGACAGAGCATGATGATTTGCTTTCCCGCTGATGTTACTGTGGGAAAAGGTCATGCCTCAAATCAAAGCAGTGTTATTTTGCCCATCTGGTTGGTGAATCTCTTCCTCCGGTTCTGTCCTCTACTTAATATCATCTTCTCTTCACAGTGGCCATAATAATATCTCATTCATCACTTTACTGTATGATGAACTTGAAAAAAATTGATTTTCTTGCTACTGAAGCACCTCTGTATAAAACACTCCAGCTGTGGTCTACTTTACAAGACAAATTATCACTTGAGGACAGGCTTTCAATGGATGTTTCAACATTATTCTTTCCCCATTGCACTGCAGATGAGGCTGCATCACCTGATTGTTATTCTCTGCAGGCAGCTTAGCCTTCCTACTGTTCTCTCCTCACCTCTGGTTGGAGATAAGAGCTCAGGATGGAGGATTCATTGCTTCCTCTCCTTCACACTGCCCTCCAGCCAGTGTCCATGTTCATTTCCTCAACTGTACTTGTGTGAGCCATAATAAGATTATAATTGATAAAGCAGGTGGTTTCTTCCTTGCTGATCTTGCATCTGGAATAAAACAAAATGTATGCTGCATCTCGTTTTTATATGTTTGTAGACTACATATGTTTGAAGTGAGCAAAGACTGCTTACACAGCAGTTCCATCATTTCCTCTCGCGTTATAAATACCATGTTTGTATAGCGCTTTAGCGTTAGTGAAACTAATGCCAATGATTAATGCTTCAGGACTAACACAAGTAGCTTTTTAGCTAGCTGCATCACCACTGATGGACACAATATTCGTAGTAATTCTTCATTAGCAGAGATTCTTGTTTTAAAAGCCAAATAGCAACAGTCTTTAGTAAGCTCTTGTCTTTATGCTGCAGATGATTTTAAGATGTGGAGCAGTTTGCTAAATCGCTTGGCTAATGCTACCTGTATATTTTGATACGACTTGTCGATAACTTAGCTCTCGACTCATTTAAATGAATTATGTGCTCTCCAAGCGACTACTACAATCCATCTGCATTAAAATCTGAAAGCTTTCATGTTTTAAACCATTATTTATGCGATTTTTCAGAATGGACTTGCTTAATTATGGTAGACCTCTGTTCAGTTTGGATTTGTTCCGCCAATCAATAGACAGTCCAAAGCGTTGTTAACCTCACAAAACTAATAACACGGGCAGAGTGAAAGTCTGGTATACTTCTCTTATAATCCACCATGTCCTTGTTGACTGAGGCATTCCCATTTAATCTTTGTGGTTTTTGTAGCGTCTGAAAAGCAGACATTTGGTTGAAATGTGTTGTTTTAGAACTACAGCTGTGTTGACAGAAGATTAAAACTCTGTTAGAAGTGCTGACTTCATTTGCATGACTTTAAAAGGCTTTCATCACTTTCCTGGAATGGAAATGGATTTTTTTTTTATCCTCTGTTGATTTGTTTGTCAAAGATTTACAACGCATACTGATGCTTAAATATCTCTCTACAGAAGCTTTAAGCAACCACAGCTTTATTAATGAGACCGTCTCTTTTGTTGAAACCAGACTTTTTACTTTTTTTTTAAATACATGCAATGTAAATATTGCATTTATTTTCCATTTGTATTCATGGAAACACTCTGGGTCCAACAGCGCAGATATTGCACAGAGACCGTGTCCTTCACACTCCATCCTTAAACCCCGAAATGAGATTTTTATTTTATTTTATTTTTTTTAGAACATGTCTGGTCAGAATTCTCTTCTGCCAGCTAAATAAAGGGAAACAAATCAATCTGTGTGGAGTCCAGGAGCAGCATCCAGCTGTGCTGACTGTCAGAGTAAGGCTGCCCCAGGGGAGTCCTGGTAATTTCTTTCTGCATTACACATGTTTTCCTTCCCAAACCTTGATGATGGTGCTTTTTCAGAGTCTAACCACTGAAAGCAGGTATTTTATCAGAAGCAAAAAAAAAGAAAAAAGTTCTTGCAAATCTTTTGAGTTTTTGTTTACTCAGCCGATGTGGGATTTAACTCTGCCGTCTCCATAGAGGAACCGAAGCCATGCTCTTCACCCGGGGCAGAAATCTACAGCTGGGTTCCCCTTTTGATCTGGCTTCTAAAAAATTAGGCCACAAAAACTTCACATACATTAATCAGCCATCAGAATGCACAGCCTTCATCAAACACTTTTACAGTATACTTTCATCAACTGCACATTTGATGTTTAATTTATGTTTATCAGTTAGAAAGAATTCAAGAAATTAATGCGGCCTCTTTCCTGTGCGGCCTGAGTTGTTAATGGAGGCTAATGAAAAACGTTTGCTCCTGTTCACCTCAAAAGCAAGACGTTGATTTCGATTTCACTTTATATGGAACACCTTGCAGTACAGAATTGGACTGCCTTTTACCATTAAAAACACAATTCTCTATTTCAAGTGTTATCAATGGTGAACAGTTGTGGCTGTAACAGTTTTCATTCTGGTCATTAGTGGCGTTCAGTGTCCTCAGCTGCTCCACCGTGCAGCCTCCCGTCAGTGAGCATTTCAACTCAGCATGACCCAGTCTCTGTGCCGTAATATCCAGCCATTTTATTAGCCCTGTCCCAGTGACTCTGGGTCTAGACGCAGGGCAAACAGACTGGAAAAACACTCGCTGTCTCGTCCCAGACACTTCTCCCTCCATCAATCTCAATCCTGAGAACGCAGAAACGTCCCTCTCCCACCCCCAGCCTCCCCGACCCGTTTTCCTTCTTGTCCACTTCTTTTTTAGATTCTCAGTGCACTCCACCCATCATCTCTCCCTGCTCCTAAGGGACGGCAAGGTCAATCGCGAAGCTGTCCGTCACCCTCGTGGGCTTTAGCGGCCTGTTGTCCCTGCCTTTAACCCCGTTAGTGAACTGCAACCGCTGTCACTCTGAATCTGTTAAGACTGGGACATTAATAATGTTGTCAGGCGCTGGGTTGGCGTAACTTGATCACAGAGGCTCTTGCCTCTAGGTCTGCAGATCTCCTCTTCTCCCCGTTGGAAAATCTTGAATGAAAAGAGACGCTAATAGGCGCCTAGCTTAAACGGGCCAGCAGCGACGGGGGACGGGTGCTGTTAACACTCGCATTAAGAGCAGCTTTTTTTTTAGATGTGCTTTGATGAAAGTTTTCAAGCAAGATATGATCTTCAGAAATAATCCCTTCCTCGCACCTTTCAACACATCATCTCAAATAAATTCCCCGCCCGACAGGAGAGGGCCGCGACAGGGGGAGAGATCAAACACGCCTCCGTCCCTTCACTGGTCTTGACAAGTCTCTGTTCAGACAGCTCTTTTTCTTCCAGGGTACAAAGCCAAGTCTCACACGCTTAGCTGGTTGCGCTTGAAGTTGCATGGGAACAAAGTGGCCGGGCTCGCCTCGGCTTCGCCGTGACTGGTGAGGCCAAACGTCCCGCGGTAAAGGCTGCATCATGTCGCCGCTAAAGCTGCGAGGTGCAAAGAACAAAAACCTGGTGAACGAGGAAGTCTGACACAATTTTTAACTCAAAGTTCTCAGTGTTGCTTTTGGTCCAATGGGTGTTGGGCTTCCAGATTAACTTAAAGAATAGTTTCTGGTTTCCAAGAAGCTCAAATTGTATTCTTTAAAGTGACGCTCACATTAAAGTTAGTCATTGTCCCCGTAACCATGTTGCGTCACAGATTTGCAGAAAAGCTAAGAAATCCTCAGCAGTGACTGACTAAAAGAACACATGCCATTAAATCCCATTAAATTTTAAAACATTTTGAGCTGTTTACAGATTGTTCTTTAGGTATTGTTTTTTTCCTTTCATAGAAACAAACACACACAGAGTATGACTTTCTATCTTTTAAAGAGATTCTTTTAAACATTTTGCATGTATTTCTATAACCTTACCTTAAACTAAACTTTGTGTGCCTAACCCTAAACTTAACTCAAGTCACATCGTTGTCCTAAACATAACCCATGACCCCAAAAGAGGCTTTTTTCTTCATAAGGAGTAGGTGGTCGTCACAATGTGGTAATTCTTAGAAAAATAGGTCTTAAAGTCAGAAATACAAAAATCTGCACAGAAATACTCAGTCTTCCCTTGTCTGGACTGTGTTTTCCTAGCTGTTTGGGATGACTGGGAAAGTTGGAAGAGTGTGTCTGAAAGCCACGAAGGATGGAACCTCTCTTCTATTGCTTTGTACCACCAGCTATTAATGGATAAAACTTGTCAGCAAAACCGGATAGGAAATCCTAAGTTCAGCGCGGTGGAAGTGTGTTCTCTGGCTTTGTCCAGTCTCCATATGTCTGTCAAGAAAAGGGCTATTTCCCACTTGGCAGAGGCGGCGTCGGAGGTTGTTTCTTTGAGAAACATTAAAAGGAGGAAATCCTGACAGAGCGCAGACCCTGGATGAAGCAGCTGAATAAAGAAAGGGACTGGGGGAAGTTTTGCAACATGGTTCATGAACACCGATTCAACCTTATTTTCTAATAAACATTCTTACAAATGCAGGCCCTGTTTTAGTCTTAAAATGAATAACTTATTGGCTGGAAAAGAGATTATTGCTTAGTGTTTTAATTGAAAGTCTCTTCAGGTTCACAGGATGGTGGTTGTTATATTAAAAACCCTTAAGTGCATAAAGACATGAAAAGTGGAGCAAAACAAAAGGCAGTGATGAAACACTCAGCATTAATAACAACCCTTGAACTCTGTGAAAGACGAAGATCCTTCCTGCAGGGATGACTGAAAACTACTCAGTGACTCGGCAGCAGTCACCTGTGATTCAGGGCACAGTCATGGAGCGCTGGCCCCAGATGTTTTACACATCAACACTTCCCTTACAGTAAATTTCAGAATACAACCAGCCAAACTGGCCACATCTATGATTTATCCCACATATTTAAGCGGTGACTCTGTGCAATCTGCAGCTGTCAAAAGCGCTAAAATAGCTAAAAACCAATAGCTCTGATATATTCGTACGTCTATCGTCAGACTCTGTTGCAATAAAACAATGAGAGCCTACAGTTAGTGGGGTAAGTTCAACCCATAGCATCAGATCGTAAGGGAGAATATCCCAGGTGAAACCTGACCTTCCCAAACAGACTACATTTTCTTCCGGTTCCATTAGCAAGTTGGGATTCCCAAAAATGAGCTTGAGAATGTTGCTGGTTTACCTTATGTGGGGCCCGTTTCCTCTGAAACCCAATAGAGTGGATTAGATCTCCAAAATAAACTCCGAAATTACCTCCTGGACAGCACCACACACAGGACGGTGTGAAGTATCAAATGAATGATCCTTCTAATGACTCCATTAGTGAGTCATTATGTGTTAATTCTCTTGCTGTAATGCTCAGTGGTTGATGACTGATGCTGTTGCTGAACATGGATTGCTCGGGTTCGGCTTGAAGTGGTGGAGCCATGCTGACCACACTGAGGGATTAATGACTCGATTACCACATTAAGTGAATTAATGACCAGGATATTTTCCCCCCCTCACCTGCAGGTCCTTTTCCATTGATATCAGGCTGCTCTTTCTCTCAACCCAGAATCAGAACCTCTCACCCCAGTTTATCTGATATCACACAAACACCTGTTAACCCCCCTATCAGATTTGACCTGGTCAGAAACTTGTAGTTAAGTACAAATGTGGAATTTGATTTTCTCAAACTGCTCTACATGACTGCACAAACCAAATACACCAACACACATAGAATGAGTGCAACAAGTGCAATTAGGCTGGAATGTTTGTGTCAGAAAGCTGTATAGCAAATTGACATCTCTGAATTTGATGCTGAAATGCTATTTGATGGCAGCAGGTCAAGATATTCATGGAGAGGGTGTGAAGAATCTCCAATGTTTCTCACCAGGTTCCTGCAGCAGCTAAAAAAAATCAGAGTAGGGACACTTCAATTACCTTTTTAGCTCTCATTTCTGTTCTCTGCAGGACCTTCCTGTTGGCTGTATTGCAACTAAAATATTCAACATAGTTTCTGATGCTAAGGGGTGTAAAGTCAATAATCATACCCTTCGTTTTTTTTTTTTTCCTGTTGCGCACCATGTTGTTGTCTCTGCAGAGGCCCTCTAGCTGTTTGACTTCCTCCCTTTGCACTGAGTCATCATTCCTCTGAATGAGTCCAACTACTGTGGTGTCACCCTTAAATTTAATTATACGCTTTTCCTCATTTCCTAACTCGCTTGAAATAAATCCCACATGTTGGGTTAGGGCTGCCACGACAAACCTCTCTCTGTGTTGCGCTGTCGGTCCTCACATGCCAGTTGTAACTCACCGGGGCACGAGAGAAAACGAAGCTCCAGGAAATCGTTGATCCACTTACTTAGCAAGACGTGATTAAGACGGTTAAAAATGGATTGACTGCGCTGTATGGCAATTTAAATTCCGTGCTCGCCTCATTGGCCACAACCTGTTCATTATATTTCTCAAACTGAATCATAGCCCCCAGAGGCTAAACTGATATTGATGCTAAATTAGTTCAGGTACGGCGGTTCTGTTTGATTTGGTGCTGTCCTGTTTACTCCTTCTGAGTAGTACTTAAAATAGATATATCTAATCTGATATCCAAGTGTGGCAGCATCATCTAGGATTTGATGCTGTAAAAGCCTTTATTTGACATCCTATAAATGCACACCCCAGATATTCATTTGGATTTCATTGATATGTTCCCTTTAAGTTCAGGATGGGAAATCTGGTTTATTTGCTCTGGCTGCTGTGAACTCTGGGAAATATGCCTCATTACTAACCAAAGAGCCAAAGCCAGTAGGCTTTTAAAGTGGCGGGCAGTTCTGGTTTTCGCTCTCAAACCATAATTCACAGATGATTCTTGAGTGACTCATTAAGTTCAGTCGTGCGACCCTCAGCTGCTTTTCAGCATCCAGCGACACCACAGAAGAAGGAATGTGTCGACTGGCCTTCTGGGTGACGGTTGGTGTTTTGGAGCCCTCTGCTGGAGGACCTCTGAAACAAACTGTAAAGTGTGCAGTGGTGGCAGATGTGATATTAGGAATATGAATCTTTTAAAGGTTTGCCTGTCTTATTGAAGAGGAATATTAGTTTATCAAAACCCTTTTTCTTTACTATTTAAAAGTTTAGTACATTTTGATGATTCTTGATGGTCAAAGATCACAAAGAAAACATCAGAAACTATTTGTTTTACTTCGCTGAAGAAAACCTTGCCACCACATAAAATTTATTAATACAATCTCATAACCTTTTTTGTATTTTGAGCCCCAAATTTTATTGTAGCATTTGGAGTTTGTATGATAAACCAATATAAGGTCATGCATAATTAAAAAGTAAGTAAATGGTTTTGAATATTTTTTGTAGGTAGAAATCTGCAAAATGTGGCATTAGTGTGCATTTAAGTCTCCTTTACATTGAAACATTGTAAAGAGTGTAGCCACCTGTCCTCAGAAATATCCTCCTTAACCCCATTTCGGTCACCTCTGAAGCGGGGTAGAATAATATCCCAAGCTTTAAACATCTTACAGAGCTCTTCTCAAGCCATCAGAAATGGAAAGAAGGTGCCAAGGAGACCAACATATCGCTGCCAAGCACAACTGAAAGGCAGTATTGAGAGTTACAGCCAACATAACTGGAGAAACAGAGATGACCGCTTAGGAGGGGGAGAAAACCCTTTTAGACTTACACTCTGCACATCTGACCTTTGTGGAAGATGAGTAAGATCTAACCCATTCATAGTCCTCAACTGCAAGGGGTACAGGAAACAAGAGGACTAAGGTGGTCTGATCAAATGAGACTTGAACTGGACTTTGTGGCCTGTAAGCACATCTACATCTGTAGAATCATACAGTGGGGATGATTTTCTTCAGGAGAGACTGGGAAATTGGTCAGAATTAATAGGAGGATGGATCTCACCTTCCAGCAGAACTGTAAAGAGCTTTAAGAGAATTGTGTTAGAAGAGCTCAGTCAAAAATAAACAAAAAAACTTTGGCTCCTCCATTTCCATGTGCCATGTTTAAAACTTCAGGTTTTTACCCAATACCAAACAGGTCAGTCGACACGTTTTGTTGCCGTTTGCTCATATTGTCAGCCCCTCAAACATTCATCTGTTTTGCAGTCAGAATGGTTTTATGCTAGCTAGCCAGGCTGTGCCTTGGCCACGTCCTCCAAAAGGGCAGTTAATAAAAACAGGCCGCTGCTTCTGGCAGCCTGACCGTCCCCCAATCACAAAGCCATTAATCCTGTGATGTACTGTCATTAGTTTCTTAACAAACAGATGGCTGTCAGGCCAGAAACCAAACAGACACGTGTTGTGTGCTGAATACAAATGGACTAGTAAATGGGCTCCATGCTGAAGAAAACTGGTTGTGTTCGGGGCGACTAATACCTGGCTCAGATTTTAGCAGTTGGAGCGCTTCTATGGCACGGTGGCAAAGAGCTGCTCCTACAGCCTTTCAGGCAATCCCTCTGTACGGTCCTGATACCAGGCATGTAGAAGTCGCTTTTTACCGCTTTTATTCAAAACAAATTCAAGATTTTTCATAGATCAAACCTCTTCTTGGTCAGATCCCTTAGAATCTCTTTCAGTGTTTTCAACCCACCCCTTTTAATCTTAGTCATCTTGATCTAATGGACAGTAATCCAGCCAGATGTTGTGAGGAAGTGTGACTAAACTGAGCAGACCAACGGTGAGTCACACAGGCGGGCATCGTGCCCGGATCATTTAGTTTTTGTCGGAATCTGTTCGGAGCAGGACTCCAACCCTCCCGGAGGTGGAAGCCACTTGACGGATGTGACGCCCAAGTCATTTTCTGTTCACAGGTGTAGACTGACGTGCCGCAGCCCGAGATGCAAAATGACAATGTAGCTTGTTTGCTTCTTGTGATTCATCTGCGTGCATTTTGAGTGGGAGGAGATTAAAGAGGTCTGAAAGAGGGGCCCCGTGGCATCCCGGAATAGACGGGTGTCAGCCGGAAGCCTCCGCATGCTTGATGGGGCCTCCGAACAAGAACATCCGACACAAACCCCTCAATTACGGCTGTAAACCGGCAGAGTGAGGTCGGCTGGTGATCTAAGCAGCTCGCCTTGTGAGCGAGCAGCCGAGCAGGTAATTAACGGCCTCTCTGCATGCTTCCCTTTATGTGTAACGTCTGTGGAATACCTGCTGCCTGGTCATAACAGCTGGCCAGGGCTGCATGCTGTCCTCTCTGCTGGTCAGAGCCAAATTGGATTGGGGATGATAAGCAGTCTCCTTTTTGCTCTTTTTGCTTAAGGATGAAGGGGTTTATAAAGCATTCAGTCAGAGAGAGGAAGCAGACATGAAGCTTATGGTTGCTGTTTCTGAATGACGGGCTCAAAGCCAGACACACTGCGTTACCATGGTAAAATGGCATGTTTGTGTTTATTACAGATATAAACCTGCCCTGAAACGTCAGCATTGATCAGGCATTATGACTGCTGATAGCTGAAGTAGCACTAATTATCTAGGGCTGGACGATATGGCTGTCACATTATAAGGGCTTCATGTCAGTCGATATAGATAAATTGATTAGTTTCTTTGTTTAAATATCTGAAATACTGCCAAACTTGTGGCATGAGCTTTCCTGTTTTATCCATTCTCAAACTTGGTTGTTGCCACCAACCTTGTTTAGTTCACTGTGAGAGGTTGAGTGCCTAAATCCTTTCCTCTGCATAGATCTCCTGCAGATCAGTGAAAATAATTGAAAATTCTATCGGACGTATTATCTACTGATATTGATCGTGTGTTCATTGAAATATACATTGTGATTGATTTATTTCCCAGCTCTATGATTACCTCTTCTTTATGGAACTTGTTGTTGGGTGGGATGTGTTAGGTGGTGAACATTTTGCCCTCAATGCGGATGGATGTGGTTGAAGCAGAAAACTGGGGCAGAATTTGAACTGGGTTGACCAAGGTCAGCATGCAATGACAAGACAACTAAATCAGACAATCTCCAAATCTTGTGGGGTGTTGTAGCTCTGCAGTGGTCAGTATCTATCAAAAAGGGGTCAGAGGAAGGAACGGTGGTGAATCGGAGGGCAGCAATAGCCGCCCCGAGTGGTCCAATTATAGAGAAGAGCTACTGTAGCTCAAACTGCTGCTGGAGTTTGGGGATTTTTTTTAAATGAAGTTCTGTGGTAGTATCACGTGTAATGGTTTCATATCACACAATCGTCTGAAAAAGCAGATCTTTTGGTTGTTTGCTGGTCTGGATCAAGTTAATGTGTGTAAACTGTATAAACACAATGCAAAAGTGATGAGATACAAACACTGACCTTAGAGAAGCAATTGTCACTGCGTATCAATTTGGATTAGTTTGCAATGATTTTTCCCAACATTAAACACAGTTAAATGTTCTTTGTCACTGTTGAGTATTTAAGACCTCTGCCAGTCTTCCAGAGAGTGGATGTACCAACAAAACCATTAAAGGGCCAGATGACTTTTCCCCTGGAAAATTAGTGACTAGGTGAATCCACAAACACTGTACTGTGTACTGAGAATTAGTTTCTGCCCCATTTTTAATTTAATTCTATTATTTGATTTGCACACTACTCTGCCAATAGGCAGAGGTTAAAAAAACAAAAAAAAAAACTTTTAATTAATGTAAAGAAAACTATTTCTGTAATCCAGGTGAAAAGCAGACAGTTTTTAAGTGTAACTTGTGTTGGTTCATGGTGTCCTTCAGTAGGTCTGCAGATGTTCAGGCCTGAATTTCTCTACCAGGCTGGCACCATGGAACGGAGTAATGAGACGACATGCAGTGATTTTCCTGGCAGGAGATGATGGAAACTAATAGGTACAATGGTTAAAAGTTAGCTGTCTGGGAAAATGCTTGGGATTTGTACATCTTACTCACTATCAATATTCCTGTCTGCTTTTCTGCTGTCTGTTTCCAAATCGTGTTTGTGCTCATCTGTCTTCAAGCTGTTTGTCTTCTCAATTTAATTTGTTTTTTGTTACCAGCTTTCTCCACCTCTGCGCTCTTTGGCCGTCTGTTCCTACTGCACCGCAAAGGATCAGTGTTGAGAGACACAATGAAAACACATCCAACATAGACTGTGTGCTTAAACTTCTCACAGCCATGCAGTTATGTCCTTTTGTTGACAGAGCATCTTGGCAGATCCTGGTATGAGAAAGCAATACATCGTGTTTTAGCAGCATGCCCACCACCCTCCGTTATCTTTTGACTGTAGTCATTTGCTCGGCAGCAGCCCTGACAGAACAGGACAGATTTGTCTTTGCTTCAGCATCAGCTGCTCTTGTGGTTATAGTGAAACATAATGGCTGTCCAAATTCTGGCATTGTGCAAGCTCAATGAATGTATAAGTGGCTTAAGTGAAAGCTTTAGCTTAAATATGCAGTAGGATCTCAAAACAGACATGCATGGCAAATCGCTTTTCCACGCAAAAGGTTCGCTGACATTCAGTAGGGCCTGAGGAAATGTTGCATCTGTCTCAGCTCAGTCATTTCGTGTTTTCTGGAGCTGCATCTTTGATTCAGTTTATATAAAAGCGACTATTCCCACCCTTTGCTGACTTGAAAGGTTTTGTCTTAACTTTAATTTAGTTAACGATTTCTCAAAAGTGCATGAAATTCTTCTATTGGTCTTAAATATATGTGTTTCATTCCGTCAGTCCCAGATGTGTTTAGCGAACTCTGCAGGATAGGCTGTGATTGACAGCTGGCCCAACAACAAAGAACATCTCCCTGCTTATGCCATATGTGACCTTTGGATTTCAGTGTACTTGGATAGCTCTGGAGAGTGTTAGCACTGGAATTAAACATATTTGTGTTTAAACCTGATGTCGTCATGTGGGAATGGCATCTCTGCTGTTTGTACATCATAAAACACCAAATCCCCCCAAAACTTAGGAACCCCCTCCAAACTGCTGATTAAGTTAAAACTTTTTCCACAAATGTCCACATTGTCTTATGAAATCCCTTTTATGCTATGTCGATCATGCATCTCGTGTGATGCGAAAAGTGTCTACTTTGCAGTTTTGTTTGATAAACCAATGCAAACAACAGCTGATAAACCACCTCATCTTAGTGATTCTTCTGTGCATGCGGGTCGCTTTGAGGTTGTAAGCTGTTCACAGAAGTTTTATTGCGGTCACATTTAATTGGTAGAATGAACGACTATTAAAAAAACATTGGATTTTCAAGAATCAAGACTTTTATGTATGGATTATGCCCAAAATCGTGGATACAAGCTGCTTTCAAGAATTTTCAATCAACTTTAGAGATGGAATAAGAAGCTCCATCATTAAAGTAGAGTTGCTACTCTGGAACTGGTTGCCTAGATACCTTCCTATTGAAGGTTTCTTGACGTTTCCCACGGGGTTGGCATCCTGGGGGAGACTCGAAACGAACCGGAGGACCTGGGAACCTCTGGGGATCCCTTCGGAACTCTTTACTTCGAAAACCCAACCTTTGATAATCAGAGAGTTAGATTTGTGAAAATGCGTAAGAATCAAATTTCTTTTCATCACCTTTGGAGCAATATATTGTAAATACATTACCCTGCCAACTCTGCTGCTGAAATCTACACGCACTCAAACTGTCACAGATTTTATCTGTCAGATGAACTTCTGTGGCTACCTTGTTTGCCCCCGCCCTCCATAAACTGTGCTGACAGTGACATAGCCATCGGATCCGAGCCGGCTCTTCCCATCCTTCAATTAGTTCCGCTTTTGCAAAGTGGAAGACTTTGCAGAGGAAGCTCCATCACATTGCGGTCCTATTGATTCACTTGGCTCATCGCTCATTTGGTTAATGCAGCTCCATGTTGTCTTTAATTACATTTAGTACCCATGTGGGAGCAACCCCGTTGCCAAGCGGACGTTTTCGAGCCAGCTCCGCCGCAGAAGACTCGTCCTCGTTCAAACGGTATTAAGCAGCTAAATGTCATCTCAGCCATCATATTTATGCTCCAACTCCTGAAACAAAGTTTAACTCCTAATGTATCAGCTCGCACTGGAAGGATGCCCTGATTAAAGAGCCCATACATTAACAATCATTCAGCAGACGTGCATTAATAAGTCCAGCTGGCTGGAGTGACTTCATCTCTTTTTCCAGTCTCTTCTCCTCTTACTCCAGTGGTCTGTTCCTCCTTTTACCTGGCTCCCTCCAGAGGCCAAGCAGTGCCACTACAGATCTCTGCCAATAATACCTGCGTAGCAGTAGTCACTGCATTGTGATCAGGACGGTGGGAGGCAGTTTATTTGCTACGGGGCAAGAGGCGGCTGTTTGCCAGCGTTTGGGATCCCTGGCGCTGAGGGGGACGGGTCTGCAGAGCAGGTAGAGTCAAAGAAGAGAGGTACTCCATGCTGCATCAGGGGGAAAAACGCCAGCGGGGAGAGACACTGGACTTCTGCTGATTGATTCTGGCTGCCGAAAGAAGGAAAGTAAGAAAGGAGGAAAGACTGGCCGAGGGGAGGGAGAGTGAGAATTTTTACTTGTGTCAGAGCAGCTGTGGGGGATGCTTTTGCAGATTGTGTTTTTGTGTGGAGGGTGTTTGTGTATTATGTCAGTTCTCCCAGTCAGCATCTCTGAAGCTGCTGCTGCTGCTGCTGATGTTTCGCCTGAGTCACAGCGCCAGCTTCTGCTTCCCAAAGCGATCAGGATCCTGACAGGATAGGTTAATGAGTGCAGAGGGGCCATGACGTGAGTGGCTCAGTCAGCCGGTATGGGGGGGACAGTAGGAGGCGATGGGTTCTAAAGGTCTCAGCTAGAGGAAGCTTCTGCATGTTTTAGGCTGCGGAAATGCATGCAACAGAAGTTTAGTTTCTGCTTTTTTGCTTGTGGAGCAGAGGGAGAAAATGCCAAGACATGCTGTAGATTTGGAAAAGTTGCTGAATCTGTGTTTTCTGCGGTCTGACAAACTGCTCTTTTAGCCCTTTTTCAGTGTTTTTACAGAAACACATCTGTGTGTTTTATGATTAGGTGAAATGTTCTGTCATGTAGATTTAAGAAAAGCAAATAAAGTAATATATGAACTGTTCCACTGGGGTCAATGAGTCTACGCTCAGCATTGCTGAGGGAGCAGTCTCAAACTCTAGCTTCTATATACATGCTCTTACTAAGCACTACTGTTCTCTTTTCTGCTTTACAGAAAGAGAACAAGGAGCTGACAAAATGTAATAAAATTTGCTGCCAAGTTTTCTACAAACAAACTTGTTAGGATTGTTTTTCTAGTTCTTTACACCAAGGTGCTTGATCTGATCCAAACCCTTTTTTTTTTTACCCAAATTAGGATTTTGTCTGTTTCCTCTTAATACCGATTTTAGCCAGTTCCAGTTCTGCTTAGAACTGCAAGATAAGAAGACTGAAGAAGCACATTCATGGTTATGACCAATCATTACATAGTTGCCTCAGAAGCAGAGGTGATGTCACACTGTGTGAAAGAGCAGCCACTGTAATAAAGGGTTTTTTTTTCTGATAAAAGTCACCTCACTGTGCTTCCACACAGAAAAGTATTTCTGTGTGGAAGGATTCAGTATGGTGTGTTCACAGATCAGAAAAAGATTTTATTTTTGAGCTTCCAAATGGCCAGTCACTGGTTCAGGCTGGTCAGACCTTTTGAACATATTTTCTTCTTTTCTGTGTCTGCATATTTTTGAATCCACTTTGGCTGATTACAACTTTCAGGACCTACAGCTTCAGCAAACGTATTTATTTTCATTTTAATTGACGGTGTAGCAAAATATGAACATTAGACACAAGGTTTTGCAGCTTCCTTGATGGAGGTTAGAAATGATTAATCAAACAGAAAAACAAAGCATTATTAATTATTCTAAATGATCAATTTTAGCATATTTCTCTATTTTTCAGATTTTTACTGAACAACAAAAATTTAAAAAATGTTATTTTATAATTTGATCAGTCAAATTATAAATTATCAGGTTGCTAAGGAGAAAATTGTCAGATTCTGATCTCTGACCTAAGGATCGGCGCCTCCCTTATTTCTGTATTTCTCTATAAATCTCTTGCTATTTATTTCCCTTCCTGTAAGTTGAAATGTGACTCCCACCTGTTAATTCTTTACTTTTTTAACTTTTTTTTTCATGCCTACACTTTACTACTTATCGTAAAGAAATTCCCTGAACCAAACCACATCAGATTAAAAATCCTGCAGAAGGGCAGCTTTAAATGAGCTAACTTCCTGCTTCCAAGAAAACAGAAAAGAGCGGGATAGAAGTGTTTTTAATTGAGAGCAGTGTGTGTGGTTTATGAGGGGGGAAAAGATTATTTCATCATGAGAAGTGGTTAGGTTTTATGTGGCAGTTTCTCTGGAAATCTCAACCATTTGGGATGGTGTAGCAGGAAAAAGCCCTCGCTTCCCGGGGGGGGGGGTATAAGACATTTATCCTCTGATTTCTTGTAAAGTATATTTTTAAGACACATAATTAAGGATTTGTGAAAAACACAAGAACATGTTTCAGAACAAATGGCATCGCCACGTTACAGTTTCAGTTTATGAAAAGAAAACCTGGTACTTCCTATTGACCATCCTCCTCTGTGATTTACCTGTGGAAGTTTAACTTATGTTAGCTAACTAACTAGCAGTGTTAGCTGCCCTAACAATAGTTAAGGGAAGTTAAAACTGACTCTAACCTCCAAACATCTGGGGAAAACTGTGGTCACTCAGGTACTTCCTTTGGCATCAAAATAAATGGATTTGAAACTATTAAACGGTATGAGGAGAAATAAGGTCAGCTTTTTATAAAAAAAAGCTATAGTAAACAATTAGCAATTAGCCCTTTTACATTAGCATCTGCTCGGTACATCTTGAGTGACATCGAAAACACCAGGTGCAGCGCTTTTTGTGCTTGTTGTTTGTATCACATGGAAATCACCTCACATTACTTTCTGGACTCTAGGACTGAGCTGCTATGACCCAACCACACAGATCTGGTACTCGGTTATAATGGAGAATGACCTGAACCACTTGGAGTCGAGAAGAACCTAGTTGAGCCGCGCAGAAGATTGAAATCACACATGAATTCATCTTGACATGGCAGTTTAAGCCTTCATTGGAAAGAGATTCTTCTTTTTTGGTGTTTGTAGAGATTTTTATGGTCTCATTGGGCAAAATTTGCTTTATTTGGGGTTATAGAGAAGTGTCTAAATTGGATAGAGTTTTTAGACACTAAAAAGAACTCTTCTTAAGCTTTTCCATACAGCTGACTTATTTGGTCAAGCTCTTGGAAGCTTAATGTGATTTTGATCACAATTTACCCTTGGAACCAGGCTAAACGTCATAAAATATCTGAGTTTATAAGAGCCTCTGAACTTAAAAAAATATACAATATAAATGTAAAAAGCTTAAATCATATTTATCTCAGGATAGGGGTGGATCTTTCCTCCCTCCCATAAATAACTACACAAACTAAAGGTTAACATTTTTTGTGTGCAGGAATATTCTGCTGCAATAAAACATTTTATCTTAGGCCTTTCTACATCTGACATCAACAAATGTGGATGTCTGAAAAGTGCTGCATGTTTGCAGTCCATGCGGGTTGTTCTATTCACATGTATATAACATCTGAGCGTTTAATGAAATCATGTACTCATCCCTATGATAAAGATCAGAACCAGCGCAGGTCTCGGTGCAGTCTGGAGAATCAAAGGTTGATCAAATATTTGTGTTTGAGTTGTGAGGAAGTGCAGGACCCTGTTTGGACAGCACTGCCTGGCACAACATCTACCAGAATACCTGAGAGACGGATGGAGAGAGCTGGACGCTGTTGGTGCAGACAGCACGGATAAAATGTTGTTTATTGATATCTCTGAGGATAATAGAGGCTTGAGGAATAAATCCAGAAGCGTGTATTTCTCCTCTCTTGACATTTTCCTTTATTTATTCCGAGCTTTGTGGTGGCTTAGAATTATTTATGCTCAAACCAGACGTTAGTTTTTTACTTCTATTCGCATCAAGCGCTTTCTGAGAGGTTTACATTCACTCATGAATGGGCATGAATTTCATATTAGTTATGGGCTTTTTGTGACGCATTTGAGCCATTTTGATGCAGGGTGGCCTACAATACAAAATTTAACTGGTAATGGCTTTTGGAAACAGATGCACATGTTTAGAGAAATGAGGGTTTTTGGAGCCATTGATGAGCTTGTATTGTGATTTAGGATGGATAGTTGTCCTTTCAAAGAAATGATAGAACATGCTAGCTCTCTTGTACAGACCTTTCTTTCAGGCATGGTCTGTTAGTTTTCAACAGACATGAGGTCTTTGCTATTCCACATGTTTAATGTTAGCCTGTTGTGAAAAGTGTGGACATTTACCCCAAACACTAGGTGGGGGGTGTATGTATTCTTTCTAACTTTTGTATCATTTTTGACACTGTGAGACTCAGAGAAAACTCAAACCCAATTCTTGGAATTTATATTTTTAAAACTAGATGATTGTCTCAACTACTTCATAAAAAGCCCCAGTATCTTACGGCATTAAAGCCGACTGTGGGTGTATGCAAACGTCTCCTAATATGTATCTTTTTAAGGATTTACTGGGATTGCTCCCAAGGATTTAGGCGCCTTCTCCAGTCCAACTTCTGTCCCAACCTTTCTCAGAACTCGCCAGCCCCGCACTGAGTGCTTGACAGCCCCAAATGTACTAACAGTATGTTTTGTCCTGGTGTTGCAGATATACACAGACTGGGCCAACCACTACTTGGCCAAGTCCGGCTGTCCACGCCTCATCAAAGACCTGAGCCAGGACGTCACCGATGGAGTCTTGCTGGCGCAGATCATCCAAATCATAGGTAGGCGACCGTGTGAAATGTGTCGTTTAACAGATAAATACAGCTAATTGAAATGAGGACACACTTTGAAGACTCTATAGTTTAGTTCCCTATGGTGAATAGAGCGACCACCCACTCTCCGTTTCACACACATACACACACCGAGTTCGGTCTCTGTTGCAGTTGGCTGGTGTAACAGTCTGATATCGGGGCCAAAACACAGCAGTTGTCCTTTGTTTTGGGTGCTGGAGGAGCTGCAGCAGCAGAGATCTATGGCTATGACACCCCTTCAGTTAATGCATGTGTCCCCCATTGTAACTCATGCTCCTGTTTATGCTTCTCTTTCTGTCCCTTTACTTTCTCTGGCATTCTTTTTTTTTTGCTTACTATATCAGTTTCTTTCTAGGTCCCCGAGTTTTTGTCTAACTTCATCACGAAACCTTCCTCTGGAACAACTTACCAGTACTCACTGCACAATGTCTCACTGTAATAGGATTACCTCTGGAAAAGACTGGTTAAAGAGATTACAGTTACAGAGCTGTAATCTTATTTCAGTCATTTGTCTCAGTGAAACCCCGTCACAGCGTTTTCATCGCTTCATCTCACGTCATAGGGCACCAGGACTTCCACAGTTGGGTGTTAGAGAAACCTCCTTGCAGAAAATAATTTGCGTTACATGAAAAGCGTTGCAGAGACGTAAAAGTTTGTGTTGTACAGCCTTTTCAGAGTGTCGTACCTATCAGGAGTCCCCAGTGATAACCAAGCCGTAAGGATCTTGTTTTCGAGTGCGACAGCTTCTATCCCTGCTGGTGCCTTGCTTCTGTGACGGGAGTAAAGAATTTGCAGGCCACAGATGCAAAAGAGGCCCTGAATGTGACCTATGCTGGAACATGAGATTTCTGACTTGCAAATTCAATGTCCTCCAAATGCTGGTTTTCTGGCAGACAGTCCTAGTTCATGCACATGTCTCTACCAGGTGCTGATAAACTACCAGGTTTATCTGATCGTTAAAGACACCATTCCTCAGATCTCACAAAACAAGTCCAACAATGACCATTGGCCTAAGATTCCCTGGTTCAGGGTGAGCATCTCCAGTTCTTGAGTGCTGGTGTCCTGCAACTTTTAGATGTGTCCAACACAATTCAATCCAATGGCTCATGTAGATAGTCAAGTTCTCCAGAGTCCTGCTAATGACCTTATTAATTGACTCAGATGTGGTGAAGCAGAGACACCGCCACTCAAGACCTGGATTTACCCACCCTTGACCTGGTGCCCTTATTGGCAAACTTGGTGAACATTATGGACGTTGCGCGTATGGCGTACAACTTAGAAATGGTTGGATCCAAATAAAAAATACAGTTTTCCCAAGATACACCTCACTAGGTGGCTCCTGGAGATCTTGGGACTGGCAGATTGGGATACCTCCTGCCAAGAGGGCGGTCATTGTGGGACACCATCCTTAGACTTCAACAAGGCCATATAACCTGAGCTAATGTTCAGTGGATAACAACACTCACATCTTTCTCTCTTGCAACTGAAAACTGCAATGACGCAATACTTTTTTTTTGCCAAGGACTTCTGAGGATTCCCACACCTGCCTGACGCCTCTTTTCCAGGGATACTCCAAAGTAAAAGAGTCTCTAGAGCCCAAACTGTGTGCTGAAGTTGAATACCACAATATCTGGCTGACATTGTTCAGTCTCACAAATTTCCAGCTCCATTTCTGTTGAGTTTTTTCTCATGCATTGCCCCTAGAGCCAGATTGTAACGCTGGGATTTAGCTCTTGCCTTCCAAGTAGCTCACTCCAATGTTTTACTCAAAGAAAAGCTCTTCTGAGGCAATGTGTGAGGCATCACTATTGGATGAAGAGGCGTGATGCTTTACAGCAGTATAAATTTTACTAACGGGCGTCTTTGTTTGGCAAATGTAAACCGCAGCCTTACAGGTGGTTACGGTTAAATTAATCAACTTTGTCATGAATGGAGTGAGCCTGCGGCCGCATCGCAGGCAGTCGCACAAACTTGTTGTTTTCTAGTCTGAATGAGCTGCGAAAGTCCTCAGTGATAAATAATGTGTAACTAGACTGCGTCCTCGCAGCAGTGGCTCTTACATAATCTTTTTCTCAGCATCATTTAGAACAGTTTCTCCCACTCATTGTTTTTTTTTTGTCGTTTTTGCTCTAGTTTTTTTTTTTTTTTCCTGCGTCACCCTCACCTTTCAAAACATTTTTGTTCTTTGGACTTCCTCCTTTGTTTCTCAGACCCACAAACATATTTTCCTGTCTATTATGCATGAAGCTTTTCTTTCTCATGCCGTCTGTCTCTCACATTCTCTCACTTCTTTCTCTCCCCCTCTCTCTCTCTCTCTCTCTAACTCTCTCACTCTTTATCTCTCTCTCTCTCTCTCACTCTGCTTGGATTGAAACTTTACCCTCCCCTGCTCACCCCAACCAGACAATGAGGCCAAGCAGGCCTGTCAGTAACTCTGCACAGCAGCTGAAGAATTAGGCAGCCTTGCCTCCCAGACGTTGCTCCGTACACTCGCTCACCTCCACGCATGCTCTAGACCGTTAGAATGTTGCGGCTCAGGATGGCTCTCACGTCTTCGTTCTGTTTCTCACGCAGCGAACGAGAAGGTGGAGGACATCAATGGTAGCCCCAGGAGCCAGTCGCAAATGGTGAGTCAACTATTATTTTGAAGAATTGTGTTAAGATCATATGAAGGAACCTCACTGCTCGGGTTGTGTGAATAATCTCTGATCTCTAGAACCAGGTAGGTGATGCTCAGCAGCCCTTCAGTCAATATAAGGATACAAACATGATTTTTTTTTATTTTGACAATGAAAATGATCTAGAAATGTACATTTCCCCACCTGTAATTACTGTATTTTGTTTTTTACCACTGTACTTTCAAACCCTTTGAACTTTTTCTCATTTTGTCACATAACGGCTACATTTAATGAATCTTGTTTGGAAATTTTGGTTGGTAAACAAGCAGAATGTAGCATACATTTAGGTTTAACAGAGTGGATTTCCAATTTTATTTTATAAGTAAAATCTAACAGAGTGGCGTACAGTTTTATTCACACCCTGAGTTAATGCATAAATGCAAAAACACTCAATTTTACCAAGTGTTGTCTAGTTTCTAGTGCAAATACCTCAGCACACCTTAAGTAAAACAAGATTAACTTGCAAGTAACTTTTCAGCAAGATGAAGGAGCATGTTTTGAGTAAATAATCACTGAAATTTTATTTACAAAAATATTTCCGCTGCCAAATTTTTTCCACCTGTGACATGGGAAAAATGTTTTATAAGAGAAAAAAATCTGTTGAACTACTACTTTTTGAAAATCAGTATTAAGAAAGTATTAATTTAAAACAAGCTGAAAAGTTAGTTTAGTCTTATTGCAAGTGTGATATTTGCACTAGAAACTTGATAAAAAATACTTGGTTTGCAGAGTAGTAGAGCTACGTTCTGCTGCAGCTACAGCTGCAAAGCTCTTCAGGCCAAAATTCTCCCCCTATTTCTTTATTTTTTTAT
Organism: Poecilia formosa; assembly: GCF_000485575.1. Classification (NCBI taxonomy): domain Eukaryota; kingdom Metazoa; phylum Chordata; class Actinopteri; order Cyprinodontiformes; family Poeciliidae; genus Poecilia; species Poecilia formosa. The sequence continues at coordinate 573,984 of NW_006800216.1, forward strand.
TTTTTTGCTAAGCTCTGGCTGGATGTTCAGAGCTCCTGTCCTGCAGGAAGGTGAACCTCTGCCCCACTTTAAGCCTTTTGCAGCCTGAAACAGGCTTTCCTCCAGGATTCCTCCATTCATCTTCCACTGACCTCTGACCAGCTCTCCTGTCTCTGGAAGAAAAGCCAGTATCTTGGCAGGTTGCTGCCACCTTGCTGCATGTCGGCCAGAAGGATACATTTTGGTCATATATGAACAGAGCACATTCACTGGCAGTGAGAGTTCAGAGATTTCTCTCGGCTACCTTTCTATGAAAGCCATATTTGGAGTCAAAAACTGGCAATTATCCTTTCTGCAAATGATCCCACCTCAGGTATTAATCTCCTCATCTCCTCCACGGTAACTCAGAACAATAAACTCTCTCCTCCTCTCTTCAGATGGACAACCATGTTTTGGTAGATTTGTTGCACCGTACTCTTTTCATTTTCAAACAGTGGATTGCAACGGTTCTCCATGATGTGTCCAAAATGAAATCCATATCATTATACCTAGACATCTTCACATTCTGCTCTGCTCTAATCTTCTCCAACAATCCTGAAGCTGCGTTAATACAAAGATCAGATTACACTGAGGTTTCCTCTGTGTTATAGTCGGGGTTTCTAAAGACAGTTAGTTGAAATGAATCTGGGCTAAATGGATATGAATGCCGTGGTTTTCAGGATAATATTTAAAAAAAGAAGTTGTGGAAACTCTTGTTTCCTTCAGATTGAATCTCTAATTTGTGTTGATATATTTCATAAATAGAATGACGTTAGCGCTGCCTGCTATTATATCCTGATGTCTGATTTAAACCAGTCCACTGTAGCGTTAGCATGATTCCCTTTTAGCCTATCAGTTTGTTTTTCCTTGATTGTTCTATATTAAACTCCATCTGTCTTCCTGTCAACCCTGACCAACGTCCTCGTTCCTAATAGAACAACATCCCCACAGCATGATGCAGCCACCGTCATGTTAGCTGTTCTCTACCACAGTTAGCGTTTAGCATGTCGGCCAAAATCTTAAAATTTTCCACCACATTTTTACCTTATTAAAACCTCTTGATGTAGACTGGAAGAACATTCCTTTGACAGGCTTGCAGCTGTATGTGCAGTGAAACACTGTGATAAAAGCTTGATGAGTACGAATTCTTGTGCAATAAACCCAGTTTGCCTGAGCGACTCAGAGGGCTGGCGGTGAGTGACTGAGCCACATCCTGTCAGTTCAGCAACAACTTCTAGTAGCTTTTACACCATTTCCATACAGGATATTGTCCATGCTAGCGGCTGGGTGACAGATTCCTGCTCTTTTTAACGGGATGACGAGCTCTATGACCGCTGATTGTCGTCACTGCGAGATAATTGCCCCTCACTTTAACCAGAGTTGACTAAGTGTTTATATGGGTAAGAGGTTTGCTCTGGCATCGGCCTGCCTCCCGTTAAAAGGACACTAACTGCCGTCCTCAACGGGACGCGGTGGAGTTCAACTCTGGCAGCGTACGTCTTCCGGGGGTCAACAGCCGATTCCTGCTCAGACATCATTTACCTCTAAACAAGGTGACATAAAAGTCTGGTGAAAACCCTCCGCTGGAATGTGTCTGCATCTGTTTTACGACCAAGTTCACACAGCGAGCAGTTTTCAGCTGTTTGCTTGTCTTCCTCCAGCTGTAGAGGAAGCGTAGCTTGATGGCTGCATTTAAAAACCGGGGCAAGGAAGATCTTACGGTTGTTGGGTTCTGCTGGTGGATCCATCCCTGCCACCTTCACATAAAGTGATGGTGCTGGTTGGGAACAGCTGGAACCAGACCGCCCGACTGCTGCAGCTCTGCCGCGCCGGGCGGCCTCACTATGCGACTGTGTGCATTTGTGCGCAGTGTGGTCTTTGTCTCATTCACTTGCTAAGCCTATTGATCCACCACCTGCTCTGAGCTCCGAGGGTCCTGCCAGCATGGGAAAATAAACTTTGGGAAAAGCATGGTTGCTTACTGTGTGGGAGCAGAGGAAAGGAAACACCTGATGTACTGTGAGCGTGTGTATGATTATTGTGGCAGGAACTTTAACCGTCTGCAGCTTGTTTTCTTGACGTTAAATGATGCTGGAGTGAAGGGCTAGACTTTTACTATGTTTTTATCAGCTCTGCATTTGGTGTATTTTGTTGAGGTTTTTGATATTCCAATACAAAATTGAATATGGGAGAGGACTAGGGCCACTGGGAAAAAAATATTTCAGACTTTTTTCTCAGAATTCTGACATTTTTATCATAATTTTGAGAAAAACATTAAACCCTAATCCACTTTCTTAGAACATAATTGTAAAGTAGAATGAAAATGAAACGTGCTTTTTGAGAATTTTAACAAGTGTAAATCTGCAAAGTGTGGCGTCCACCTGTACTGACAGGCCAATCAAAGACCGCATTAATCAGAGAAGCGGTGCAGAGGCCTGTGGTAACTCTGCAGCAGCTGCAGTGATCCACAGCTCAGGTGGGAGAATCTGTTGATAGGAAAACTTTAGTGTGCAGTTTTTATATGTTTGGGACACAGCAGACATGTGGAAGAAGCTCTGAGCAAATTAAAGATCAAGTTTTTGGCTTTCATGTGAGTAGAGCGAATGACAGAATAGGCCAAGACTGAAAATCACCTTGAACAAACCATGCTGTGTCTCTGGAGGTAGAGCAACAACATGATTCTGATTAGAAAGGAATCATGATGGAAAATGAAGTCTCTCACTGTGGTTCAAGCTTCATCCCATTTTTGCATTTCTGACAAACACTAGAAATGTGTCAGTTATCAGTCTAAACTAAGCACAGGTTATCTGTTTTACAGAAATAAATGAAATATGTTCACCATGCTGTCATAATAAAGTCATTCTGTTGAGAGGCGAAGCTCTCACCAAAATCTATAGAGAACTGATGGAAGGACTTGAAATAACTTGTTAGAATAATCATTTTCTGGCTTTGATGCGTCTTCATTTACAATTTCTGACATCACACATAATTTTAATAGTGACAACAAAAAAAATGTTCTTCTGACTACCTTTGGTCAAAATGCAATACCACAGCACATCAGTCCTCTTTCCAGCCTTCTCTTCATAGTCAGGATTCCGGCTGACACTTGAAATACTATATTGCCATATGAGAGAGCAGACATTACATAGCCTAAAGCGGCTCACACTCCCACAAACATCAAATCAGCCATTTACGTCACTTGCAGTGCTGCGGCGGGTGAATTCAGACCCCCTATTTTGGGCACAGTGTACTGTAGTTGAGAAACGTGTAAACTGAAGAGGCCCAGATTGTGGAACAAAACATGTCATTGTACTTAATAGTGAAATGATCAAATTCAAAGTGAAAACACATCTCTTGATTACAAATTTAGCAGAAGCTTGATCAGACTTTCTTTCTTTCTCATTGTCACTATAATGTCTGTATGGAGGACCAAAAGTGCCTTAGTTCAATAAAAAATAGATAAGTATTTAAATGAATATGAAGACATTTCTTTATTTAGCCATGGCATTGTGACTTTATTTATTAATTTTGGTGTTATTGGTCTTCCATACCCCGACATTTCTTGTTTCTGGCTGTAAAAAACAGTGCAAACATGATCTGGACCAGTTTATTTTTTTATGTTTAGTCTTTAGACTGAACCCCCCCCCCCAAAAAAACTCACTAACTAGAAATAATCATCTATATGCTTGCTACGTCTTATCTATCCTGTACTGAGAAAGAAACATAGCTGCAGTGTGTTCTGGAAATGTGCCATTAGTAACCTAGCACCAAGAGATTAGGAGCCAACGGCAGAGGTATCACAGTAGCAACAGCTGCCACTGAGCGGTAGATTGGGTCTTGATGATGGTACTGGACCTACAGGCATGTAACGGTCACTGCCGGTCCAGTGAGTGGACCGGGGCCAACGTGAGCAGCTGCTGGAAGCTGTTGAGCTTACACCAGCACCGTGTCAACAGTCTCTCCAAGCTTTTCAAACAATCAGCCTTATAATGCACTGTTTTGGCTGAAAAGACGAGCCTCGCTGATGTATACCTTGATGACCTGTGAGAGTGAAAACCAACAAACTTTTTATATGCAGCTGCATTATATGTTCACTATGTGTCTCATGCACGTCTGAGTTGAAACTCCCTTTACCTACAGAACAAAAAGTATTCATCACCTCACTGCTTAGTGGACTTATGGGACAGTAACTCATAGAGCAGTAAAATTAACACCTTAGCTTCAGAGATTTACTTTTAAATTACCATGTGTATCATCCTAGTTTTACCCATTTGACCGATAACACTGTTTAAAGTTGACTATTGTCACCCTATGCCATATTAATGCAGACATATCATTCATTCTTAATGCTAGCATTTTCAGCATTATTTTTACCAGGGTTTATGTGGTTGCTGCTGTTTTGCAAGTCAAATCTTTCACACCACCTGATTTTGTTTTTGGCAAGGATTGGATTTCTGGCTACAGTTTGCTTTTCCTTCTTACTGTATTTCTTGGCTATTTGAACTACACAAGATGGCAAAGGCACATAGAAATACTGTGGTATGCAAAAGCATTGACGGTTTTACTTTTTGTTTAACCACTTTTATGCTTTTTTTTTTTTCATTACTTCCTATTGGTTATGCTAGTGTATGTTCCCAGCAGTCATTTGCCAGAAGGCAAGGTACACCCTGGATTGGTAGGCAGTCCGTCACAGACAGACCACGCATGCACACACTCACTCCTAAGGGCAAATAGAGAGACAGTATATGCATGTTATAACAATTTCTACATGTTTTCTGTCAGTTTTTGATCCTATGGGTTTAAATCAGTCACCATCCAGACTGATCTGTATGCAGTTAGTCTCTCGTTTCACGCCTCATGTCCTCTGACAGGACGGTTGCACAGATGGCAGACAGAATTGCAGTAGATGTACATTCTGGGCTTTAAACAAGCAAAATAAAAAGAGCTTTTTTTTTCATCCAAGTGTTTCACTCAAACACAAGAACACAAATGGCAGAACGAAATGTCTCAAGAGACCCACTCAGCAGAAAATATTAAACCTCACAACTCTAATCCTCCTCATTATAGACAGACATCATTAGCAAACCGCACAGCTCTTCCTCGCTGTACAGATGACAGTGCAGTTCCACTTTCTGGCTTTATGTGTGTGTGTCTTTTTAAGCTTTTAGCAATCTCAGCAAAGGATAGCAGGAAAAAAAAAACACTTAGGTATTTTCTACAGAGCAGAAATGTTACAACTGTCAGCAGAAGGCTGTACAGCAGGGGAATCAACTCTCTTACTGGTGATACTAGTCACACATGCCTCCAAAAGAAGTTACATCACATCCTTTTGTTTTTCATTGTTTTGTATTACATCTATCTGTGTTTGACCTACTTCAAAATGCGATGCTCTAGTGTGAAAGCACTAGAGCATCTGAAATAAGCACTGAAATAAGTCACAGGGCAGTAAATGCATACTAAATGAGGAAAGGTAAAGAGTTTTGTGGTTTTGTAGACCAGAAAGAGTGGAACAGGCACAAGTCATCACACACTCATTGGGTTGTTGATGGCGAGTACTAGTTCACTTTAATTATGGCATGGTATGTACCTCAGTTTTGAGGTCCTGATTTGGTTCACATTGTGGTTTTGGGTTCTTGTGCTGCTTTGGTGTGGAGTGCTTTAGAGAGTAACCTTTTCTGTTTTTGTAGGAGTTCTGGAATAGCAATAAAACCACATGCATATTGTCACCTGCTTGAAAACGATTACCACTTTTGACTAAGATATTCATCTGATTACATCAAACTGGCTGCACTGTTAATAGCTCTGCTGCCTCGATACAAGAAGGTCCTGGATCCAAATCTCTGCCTCTCTGCATGGAATTCACATGTTCTTTCTGTTCATACCAAGGCTCTCTCTGGGTACTCAATCTTTTTCCCAAAGTCCAAAAACATAACTGTTGGATTAATTAGTATTTCTAAACTTGCCTTGTGCATTATTTGTCCTGTTTGTTTCTGTATTATACCTGGGTAAGCGGGTATAGATAATAGGACTGTTATGGTTTGCTGCAAATACATGACCCACAACCCCTGTGCGTGTACAACACAGGGTTTTCTGTTCACTTACGTTTATGAAATTCGTCTTCTATAAATTCGGTGAAGAAAAAATCTCTGAGAAAAAATCTTGGATAGCTTTAAGTAATGTTGACTATTAGTCAACATCACAACTTATTTTAACCTGCATTTAATCTCAGAGATTACCATTAAAGTGCCTAGCAGAAGCAATAGTGATGACTTGGCTCAATCCTGCGCAGCTAGTGTCTATAAATCTCTCACTTACAGTGAACGTGAACTCATGACCTCGTCCACTCAGCACAAGTGATTCCTACGGTGTTATTTAAGGCAAACTGTTGTGGAATTTTGGCCTCAGAACCGGGACTGGAGCGGGTGTGGAGACCTGTTTGAGTTTAGGGGGGGTTTTCAGAAAGCATTAAAGGCCACTAGCTTCATCTGGGCCCCATCTGTAGGTTCGCTGCACACCAGCCAGATGAGAGAAAGACGCAGCAGGAGCCAAGCTTCTACTGATGCACCACCGTGTTGCCTCTCACTGTTAATCTTTGCTTTGAATTGATCACCTTCCCCTTCCTGGCAGGCTGAGGTAACTAGCTGACTCTTGGTTTGGTGGATTGATCGCTTTAGAGCCAGAAGTAACCTTTTGGGAATCTTTGTTTTCTGTACATTTGCTTATGTAACTGGATAAAAATAATCGTTTTCAAAGATATGACAGTGATGCTCCGTTTTGACTGTGCCAACTGCTCTCCAGCTTCGTCTCCTTTGGGCACCCTTGCTTCTCTTGCACATGTTGACCCTTCTCAAATGTTTCCGGCCTAAACTGAGCGCCCAGGGACTCATTACAGGCTCGCTTGTTGCCCAACTGGAAGCTTTTAATCACTTATTCGAAGTGAATGACACGGACAGATGCTCGGTTAAGAGAGATGAATGCTGGCGTGTTAAATGGGCAGAGTGACAGACTGTTAACCCTTCATCCAGACTGGTTTCCTCAGTCGCTGAATCCAGCTGCACCAACTCCGGTTTCTGACCCGTTCCTGATTTAGCAAGAATTTGGCAATTAAGGGACAGAATATAAATCATATATTAGCAATGTGATGCATGCTTCCTTTGACTCCCAAGCTGCTGTATTTGTTTTTTGTTTTGTTTTTTTCATGACATTGCAAAGTTTTTCTACAAGGATACGCTGAAAGCTGAACAGCTTCCTTTAGGTTCTTATCCCCTCTCCTCGCCCTCAGTGAACTCGGCCTGCCTGGCATCATATTCAGCTACCAGCAGCATGACATTACACATGTCTCATCTTCGGTTTATCTCCGAGACCTCGCTGTTGCTCCTCTTTGAGAGAGGCTTGCTCTGCTGAACAGAAGGAAAAGGCAACGTTTATGGAAGAGATTCACAGTTGAAATGTACTCCTACTTTCTAAAAATAGGCTGAACATGACCCTTTCCACCGTAACAGCTTCTATCAACAGGGATTATGTAGAGGCAAATGAAGCGCAGCTATTCACTTTTTCGCGCTTTGTCATTTTAAATCCTCACACTTCAGTGTATTTTATTGTGATTCCATCTGATATAAAACAAAAAGTAGTCAATGACAATGGAAGGAACATCATTGATGGTTTTCACTTTTTTTTTTGCAAATCTGAAAATGTGATGTTTTCTTTGAGATTTCTCCTGTATTTAGCGCCACCTACTGCTCTTCTGTGTCCTTTTTGTTCTCTAATGTTCTCTAACAGACATCTGAGGCCTTCACAGAACTTCAGCAGTAGATTACATTCAGTCACACCCATGTGGATTTTACTAATTGTCCACCAATTAGTTGAAGCTACCGGTTGTATTGGATTTTACTTGAGGGTATATTTTAGTAGAACACTACATTAACGCTTTAAGTTCAAATACGTGAAATATCGGAGGAAGGGATATTAAAGTACAGTAGCTGCAGTGTGTGCTGCAGAGGAAGCAGCACCTGATACACACCATCTAGGAATAGCCGGAGTGTGTTTGATCCGACACAGAGAGCCATGCAAGGTAAGACAGGAGCATCTGAGGTAAGGTCACATACTGAAAATTCCTCACAGCTTCTGGAGTGGCTCAGAAATCCATCCAGATGTTTCTTATTTTAAACATCCACCAACTTTGTGTATTTTGCTGCTCTCTACATAATCCCAGAAACAAGGAATCGATGGTCTTTGCGGGGGTTCATTCTGATTATTTCCAATCAGACATTAGTTTCATCTCAACAAAAATAACATGACAGAACTTCACTGAAGATTCAGACTGAGCTGAGTTAAGACAGAAACAGAGACGTCACCTGAGTAAAGGTGTGTGCCACCTTACAAAATTAAGCAAATATGTTGTCATTCAATTGTTCTACAGACATTTACATAAACATACCACAATGAACTTATCAATTTTGTTTGATTTTGGTAGCGTGGGGTCGAGGATTGTTTTTTTTTCTTTCTGAATCTTAAAAATAACGGCACAAGCAAAATATGTAGCATTACAAACGCAGCTCAGTTGTTTAACATATTTCATTTGATTTAGTAAATCTTTTAGTGTGGTGTGTGGGGGCATGGTTGACCTTTGATGATCTCTGGAAACATCTTGTTTCCACAAATATCTTTAAAGTGTAAACGGCAATTGCAATAATTTTTGCTGCACAAATGTTGGACAACAATTGTGTTTAATTTGAAGAAGGTGGGAGGGGGGGCAGCTTCACTGAGGTAGATGTGTCTCGTATTGTGTTATGGTCAGTCAGTAGGATTGGGAATGTTCACCTTCTTAGACCCGGACTACAGAATACACTGTAAAAGCGATGGAGACAAAAACTGGTGAAGCTTCCCTCCGACGGCTGGTGTCCACTTAAAATCTGTTGACTCATTCTAAACATCGCTTGCTTGGCTTTACTTACTGTTACCTACTCTAAAGACCAACACGGTGCTAGTTTTCTCTCACCAGCGGGTCTTAATTGAGATGCATTTTAATGATCTGTTTTAAAGGTCCCAGTTGTTTTGCTTCAAAGAATTAATTGATTATCCCAACGGCCCAAAAGTAAAGCGGTAATTCTCACCACTCGGTCAATGTTAGCTGCTGTTATTGCAGTTTTTATCCATAGCATTTAAAGGATATACTTGAATAATTTGCAAAGCAATTAACAGAGATTAAGTTACACTGGATACAGTTTTCTGTGAATCTGAGAAGCTTTCAAAGTTTCATTTGAAAAAACACAAACAAAAGACTAGAATACCAATGGGCTGGTATCTCACAATGTGACACTTTGGGTATAAATACCTCAGTATTACTATATTCACACAGAGCCCCTAAGAGGACATGGGTAAAAAAGGAAACAAGTTTTCTCATTTAAAGTTGTATTTGACAAGTTACATTATGTGACCACAATTGCATTTGTAATGCAAGATATTGGTTTTTATTATTATTGGTTGTAAAGATAAGTTGCATAAGGACACATAACGTAAAATAAAAAGGGAGAGATAAAGAATAAGTAAAATCTTTTACAGATCATTTCATCATCCTGCCATTTGTATTACTGCATCGTCATCATCATCATCATCATCATCATCAAGAGTGGTAATGAGATTTGACTCGGACCGTGAAAAGTCAGTTAAAGAGATGAAATCTGCGACGGCTGAGCTGTCGCACATGAAACATCTCAGTTTGGCTTGGTCTGCTTTTTCACACTAAATTTTACTTACACACACGCGCGTGCGCACACACACCGTCTGTGTAGCAGATGTCATATTGGATGCGATCCAAATAATTTCATGCTTTACACTTAAGAATAAAACCATCACGGTCCTTGTTTTGTATATATAATGTCTGCTACTGGAATGAAATAATTTTAGTTTGGAGTTCCTGCATAAAAGAAGTTTTATGGTACAGCGCATCATGAACGCAAGCTTGGCCTTTATGGAAACAATTGGTCTGATGAATGCGGCCAGCAACCATGACAGTCTGTTACAGACCGTTGTCCGGATCAATAATAAATGACTGTGTCAGACGGAAGAAAAAAAAAAAGTTTCCTTGGGCAAAATGTTGACATGATGAGCAATGATGCCTGGACTATGAGACGGAATCCGATAACAGGCCTCCGCCCGTTGGTCGCTCTGAACCCCTGAGCCGTTTAATCCATTTTGATTCATCAGCCATCAAGATCGGCCCGCTTCGGAGGCATCAGCAGCGGAGGGATGGAGAGAGGAAAGAGGAATCAGTGGACTGTTTAGGACAAGACCGAGGGAGGTGCACGCGTCAGCAGCCCGATCCGAAGAGCGGGGATGATGGAGAGGTCACGGACGATGTGAGCGCCTCATTGTATGGGAGGCGGCAGGACGGCTAAACGGCTTTAAAACGTGTCGCTGTAGAAATCACTCAGTTGCTGTAACCTTCAGGTCTTGTTTATTTACGCGGAGAGAAGCAGTTTTTCCCTCGCTGCGTTTTTAATCATTTACACTGGGCTTCAGACAGCAGATTCTTTACTTACATTTGTATAAATGATCCAATTTCAAGGTTTCTTAGCAGCTGTGTTTTATTACACTGACTTTCTTACTATTAATATGTCCAAAAAATCATTTTCAACATATTTACACTAGCAGAATTGGTAAAAGTGTGGTGTATGTTAGTGTTTGTTGGTGTTCAACCCCTCTGAGTCGATACTGTCTAGAACCACTTTCAATGCAGTTTCACCGTCAAGCATTTATGAATATACCTCTTCCAATTTTTTCCTTCCAAAATACCTCAAACAATCTGCTTGCAGCAGTTTTGATCAAATATGAATAAAGTACACTACAGTTTGTGGGTCAGACAGTTCTAGGTGGTCGTTGCTGCCCATTTTCCCTTTGATGTTCGGTACTAATGCATGTTTTAAATGTGACTATGTGGATTTATTTGGCTGAAAATGTACATTTGTACCAACATTCTTCAGCACACACTGACTGAGGGACAAAATGGCATTTTGATGCATCGATTTCTGCAGCAACAGCTCATATTTTGTATCTTTGGTCTGTATTGATTTTTTTATTTGCAAGGGGGAGGAGGGGATGCTTCAGATGATTCACTGGTTTGTATGTGCAGGATTTATTTTGCCTGACTCATCGCCAGACTTTGATTTCCACCTCCAGCTAAATAAAAGTTCACTGTTGCTGTAAAGAGTTGCTGCGAAAGCCAATGAGCTCTTTGCTGGTGTGGCTTCTGCACAAAAGACTCTTTTGTGACAGACCTCAGATTCTGACTCAGGCTCCAGTCAGGAGAAGATTTATGCTCTGCTCGCATGTTTGAAAACTGATTCAATCATCATGACAGTAAATATGAAAATAATCTCTAAAGTCAGAGGGAAAAAAAAAAAGAAAACACCCGGAGACTTTCTCGCTAAATAGTCGCGCTCATGAAACATTGAATCGTGCGGGATTTTGGAAGAGTGAATTATGGATTTAAGGTGGCACGTATTTTCCAGTGACTATGCATCGTTTTGAGCACAACCCTTCAATTATTCAGCATCATTCTGTGGTTTTTCCAGCCCTGTCTTCAAGAAGCTTGTTTTCCCCTCCATATTTAGTGGTAATTGAGGTGTTGGCCTATTTGTTTCTGACAGCTGCATCTTAGGGATAACCCATTCCAGTTCCATTCATCTTACACATGTCACTCGATATCTTTAGGGAGGCCCGACCGACCGCAGCACCGCTTCTTCTTGTTTTCTTTCTTTCTTTTTTTTTAAACACAAGGATGGGAGAGATGGTATTAAGCAGATGGATCTGGAGCCTCATTTTGTCGTTTGGCAACTCTTACTGAAGTGGAAAGAGAGAGCAGAGGGTTGAAATATCATTTGAACCCAAACCCATATATGAGATGGTTATTTAATATGGTAATGATTGGTGAGACCAATGTTTAGCTGTGTAGTTTAAAGTTAGCAGAATCCAACCTTTTTATGGCAGGGAAACATGCCTCCTACCATAATATTACCTTATTATTCTAGGAGATTCCTGGATTAGATTCTCTAATTATTAGGCATGCAGTTCAGGGTTAAGTCGGAGGGTCACTGTTAAACTTGTCTCTCCAAATTTTAGCTACGATTCAAACATACATATTTACTGTAGATCCAATCAATTAACCAATCAGACTTATTTGAATGACACATTTCAGCAACAAGGTATAAAAATACAAAGTCATATAAAAGACACCATAATGTCAACAGTTGAGAAAACCAGTAAGAAACATGACAATTTGATGAGCGCCATCATCCAAAACAACACACATCAAAAATGTTTCATTTATCATGTTTTCTGTTGGCTTTCACTTTGCACCTTTACTAACAGATCATAATATCAGTTCATTCCCATGGCGTAATAGACAGCAACATGATTCCAGAATGATTGGCGTTAAACCAATTGTTTCAATATTTTTAGTTTTATTCCTTTTACTAGTCTGAGTATTTATTTTGTCCTTACTTGGATGACGTTAGGTTCACGAGAATGAGAGGAGACGGCGCTTTATCAGTATTTTGGTGACTTTGACAGTTTAACTTTTTTTTTCCTGCTCTCTCAAATTAATGTCCCAATCATCTTTCTCCGATAGTTGCTCTATTCACACATTCTGAAATGTGAGGGTTTGTTTTTTTTTTTTTAGTATGACGCATTTATACAAAGATCCAACATGTCTTTGATGGTTCTTTTCCTCAGCATTTGGCATCAGTCCTCTCTCCAGATTTGCCATTGATGACATCTGTAGTTGCGTTTGATGCCGGCCCGTGTCGGAAAACTAAACAACTAAATGGTTTCTGTAACAGGAGGCCACAAAGCCCTGCCGTTTAAACATCACCCAAATCCTGCAGAACATTAATGACCTAACCATCGTTGACGCCTTCAGACAATATTTCATCATTATAGCATTAATGCTGCTCGAAAACAAACAGTGGTTTTATGTGAAGACCACATTGAAGCGTCTGCAGCGGTGGAAGACGATGCGTGTTTGTTCAGTGATGTAGGTTGTCTTTAAAAGCCTGACAGCTTTGGCTGAGGCGATTTATTGCGTGTTTATGAGTTCAGCCCTTTATACGTGTCTTAATCAGCAATTAAATCAAGCTTCAAACACACACTGACTGCGGAGGAGGCATGAGGTGCTTCTGCTCTTTGTTTGTGTGCGCTTCATTAAATTTGCCCTATTGGGTTTGTCTGTAATAACGCCTGCTTTGACTGAAGGGGTTTTCATTAAACACCTTTTCCACCAACTTGTGGCTGTTCGGTTTAGCAAACACCAGCACCGGACTCGATGTTCTCGCTGAGTCTAATGAAACCCGAAGCAATGAAGCGGTCCCGATTGCTGCTCGGCACATGTCTTTCCACATACAAAACTTCAGAGCGAGTGTGTGGGTTAATCAAACAGGAAGACACCAGGGCACACATGTGTCAGGCCGTGTGTGTGGTGTGTGGGCAGAGACTAGGGGAACCCACATATAAGGTTATTTGGTGCCTGCCGGTGAGGAAAAAATGTGCGGTGAGGTGGTGATTTTTGTTCGGCAGATGGAGAAAGTCTGTGTGTGCGCGCGTGTGTGTGTGGATGCCTGGGTTGTTGTCGGCTCGTTGATGTAGCCGGCTCAGACCAGCATTTAGTGGGAAATGGGGTAATTTCATTGCTATTTCATAGTTTTGTTGTTTCGGTTAGCCTAACAACAGTTAGGTTAGGGTTAGCCTTAACCCTAACCAAATTTGTTTTGTACCCAAGCAATCCTTTAAAGTAATGTTCTTTAATCTACGGGAGGTCACCCAGAGGTTTGTTATTATAATTTCTCAAGTTACCATTTGGAATAAGAACCCAAAGTGGAATTTCAGGGATTTCAAGTTCTGTCATGTATTTAAAATGTGTGTCGAGGAAAGAAAGAAGTACGTGTGCCACTTGTAACATGCTCCTGCTTTAAATAGGGTGCAATGTTTGGATCAAGAGTGAGGAATTTAAAGGGTTCAACTGTCAGGATGGTCACTTCTGCTCTGATGTCACCGTCTTTTTATATACACACATAGATATATATATTCTGTACTCCTAACTGGGAATCAAATCCTTCATGCTGTCAGAAAAGTTCTATTAGTTTCTTAATTCAACAACTCAGGCAGAAATCAGGCTTTTGTGTATCTTATAAAACTGAACCAGAAAAAATATCTTTGAATTTATTTGATGTAGTATACATCAAAACATCTAATCTGTTTGCTCTTGGTCATTTAGCTAGCATAAATCCATAGTGCAAGTTTGTGTGAAAAAAAAAAAGCCCAGATTGAATAACATTTTTAGTTGCTCTGTTGTCCTGAACTGTCATCATAATTAGGTTAATTTCAGAATAATTGTACTTTTAGGTATGCACAATATATTGGCATTAACATCAGTATCAACTGATGTTTAGTCATTTCTTTTTAAATGTCTAGTAAGAACTGTCCAGACCATGTGGTATGTTTCCAATATATACTGTTTGTATTGGTAAATATCTGTTGTTGACCATAACAGCAGAGCTAATATCAGTATCAGCCCAAATTATTATATTGGTGCATCCCAAAAAATTATTTTAAATTGTTTAAACAGTTGATGACCAACTGAAGTAGATCTCCAGATCTACTTCATTCAGTTTGTCACTCTCTGTTTTTCTGTTTATAGCAGAAAAACAGATCATTAGGTCACAAAAGAGGATAGAATTGAACCTTCAGTAAGAGAAAAGTGGTTTGCAGTCAGATATGTCATTCTCTCGGTTCTACTGAGACTTAATCTGATTATTAAAGATGGATTTGGGCGCTGAGCGGGCAACACAAAGCAGGGAGGGAGTGAGTGGGGGGGAGTTGAGTCTCGTGAATCATCATTGCCTTCTGGACGTCTCGCTGAGTCGCCCAGCCCGGTCTGCGTTGTGTCCCTGACACGCTGTGCTGAAACAGAGCGCCGTGACCTTCAACCTCGTCATAAAAGACCTCCTGTGGGTCGGCGCTGGCTGCCGGTTGCAATGCTAATGAAGCCGCCTGCTAGTCGCTGTCAGCCGAGGCAAAAATCCCCCCTAATATCCGTAACCGCAGGGCGCCTATACGGAGCCGTCAGAAAGCAGAGGCTGAATGTTTTGCGTGAGGTTGTGCAAAGTCTCAGATAGGCCACAGGCTCTTACCTCCGTTCAAACTTCATAGATGTTTGCGTGGATATCTGTGTGCATTTAGCTGAGTGCGTACACAGTCAGCATGTGGCTGTGTAGGTGGTAGCACACTGCGGTCAGTATGTCATGCAGCCGGGTCAGTGGGTCGTGCGGGGGTCTGTAGGAGCCACACAATGATGTTCTTTATGGGTAATATTGCTGATCTACCCCTTCCTCTCAGCCCCGTGCCTCGAGACATTTCGGCTCAATGAATGTTAAGTTTCATCGCATTCTCACTGCGTTCCGTCCTTCATGCCGACTGTCTGCTGTCTTCTCTCTAGATCGAGAATGTGGATGCCTGTCTCAGTTTCTTGGACGCCAGAGGAGTGAATGTCCAAGGGCTCTCAGCAGAAGGTAAGGCGAACGACTCAACATTTAAGACCTTTCTAATGTTTTTATTGAATGAAGCGCAGATGAAAGTGTGTGGTGCTACACTTTAAATTGAGGCATTTTTAGGCATTTAAATTTACCAACCCAATCATTTGTGATCCATTGTCTGCACCTTCAAAGTGCCTGCATTTCCAGAAACCTGGTTGCCATCAGTTAACATCAGATATAGAACCTAACAGTAATAGAAAGGTAAAATGCCAATGTAGTTAAGTCCTTTAGAGATTTGTGTACAACACAAGAAAGTCACCAGGCTTTCTGTGTATCGTCTCTTTAGGATACCCAGCATCTCATGATGTAATATGGGCCAAATTACACCTGTTGCACAGAGTTAATTTAAAGTGATTAGAATATAAAATAAGACCATCACAACATGTCTCTAGAGCGTGTTGTAAGAAAAGTGCATATGACGATTCAAGCTGCTCTAACAAGCACAAGATTTCACTCAGACCATTTGAAGTCTGGGACTTGAGTCTCAAGAACAAACTTTAGCTCATGTAATGCTGAAATGAAGTCTGGATTGTTTAATGAAAAAAAGACAAAATAAAAAAAGTCATGCAGGAAGCTCCTGATCACACAAACATAACCACGCTGCCCATTAGTTTGCATAATATTGCAAAAAAAAACACATGTCTAACAAAAATAAATACATAGAAAGAAGGTGTTACTTTAAGCTGGTCAAAAGAACTTCTATTTGAACTAAATGTCTAATTGTGAAATAACGTTTCAACTACTCAAGCAAAATGTCTTCAACTTTCATTTGTTCAACGTAGTTTCGTCCTACAAAGAACCAAAGACACGAACGTGGCCTTGACCCCTCGAACAGCAGAAATAGTCTGACTGACACACTGACCAGCAGCTCCGAATTCTGTAACCTCCCTCCAACTCCAGCTCTAAAAACAGCAAAGTGACTCATTAAGCTTGGAATTCCAAAGTGGGTCTGTGGATATATGGGCTATTGGGTTACGGCGTTCATTGCCGCTGCTGATGCGTTTCACGAGCGACTCCACTCTCACGGTACACGCTCCGCTCCGTTTGCGGGCGCGGCCGTGCCCGTCCTCTCGCGTCCTAATTGAATCCCCCGGGGCTTTCCTGACATATGCGTTCTTTATGTTTTTACAAGGCACGGGAATTAAATAGGACGGAGCGTTTGATGTGCACACAGGAACCCAGGAATTATTGCAATAATGTCTTCAGAAAGCCTGACTGTGTTTTTTCACTCGTGGGAGGCTGTAAACCAAAGTTCCGGCAAAAAACAAAAAAGTCATCTGCCGGAGCGTGTTTAGGTTCCCTAACAGACGTTGCCACTCAGGGAGGTTATAGTCTATAATAAAATTCAAATCAAAGCCTTTTTATCATGCAAGAGCAGAATTTATTTTGTTCTGCTGAGCTTGGGACTATTTGAGGCTGCTATAAAAAAAAAAGTACCTCAAATTATTATTTCTTGCTTTTGGTGACATGAATGGCTTTGACGTTTTGACCGTTTCTGTTTTTCTCTTTTTATTATTCTGCACTTTCATCATGTATCGAATGACGAACCGTGAAATGTTCCTCGTTTACAGCCTGTCCTACGCATGAAACGACTACCTTTAAAACTAACTTTGACACTTTGCACACCAAAAATATCAAAGTGAGTTAATAAAACCTTTTACAACCTGAAATGTGATAATTATGTGCAGGAAGTTCAGTCGTCCATTTCTGGCCTTAAACACGGGTGTAAAGTCCCCTCTCAAACTTTACGGCTCGGCGTTCATAATGAGGAAACTCAGGGATGTTAACTGTAGATCTTTAATCTTTTTTTTTAATTTTTTTTAAGTGCACGGTCTCAGCAGCTATGATGTTAGCAGAACAGGCTCCTAATAGTTTAAGTTGTGGACAAGCTGGCCACTGTAAGGTCCGTCCTGCTGGATCTCTGCAGGCGCGTTTGCATTTGCAACCTTAAGCGCTCCTCTGTGTAGGATCGTCAAGTTACAAAGATGTAGAGGTAAGAGGAAGAATGAAGGGTCAACTGGAACTCACCGGCCACTTTATTAGATACACCTAGTCCTGGGTAGGACACCCTTTTGCCCACAGAACGTCCTTAATTAAATTTTAAAAAGTTGTACCGTACGGAACAAGACTTAAGATAGAGTTAAGACTAACTTAAAAGCAAAATGGAACCAGACAGGAGACGTTAGATGTTAGAACAAACATCTTAGATACTTTGATTTGTGAGGATATAGATTAAGACTGCAACTGATTGTTTTATTAATCGATTGTTCTGATGATTATTCATTAAGATTACAAAAATTCTGCAGATTTTTCTTTTAACCTCTTAAGCCTTTTGTTATGCAATATTAGAAATGCATAAAAAATGCAAATAAACAAATAATTCTGTTACTTTTTTAAATAAGAAAATAGATATTCCCTTATCTCTAAAATAGATATTTTCTTATTTAAAAGTAATAAAATACACATAATTTATTCACAAATGAATAAGTCCCCCTGAAAAAACAACCATCCCTTTCCATTGAAATAGCAGTAAACACAAGAAAAGTTGTACAAAATCCAGGTTTTATTACAGTTGGATATCCAGTATCTGCTCTTATTGATTATTCCTCATATAAAAGTGGGAATAAAGGAGAGAATGTGCAATAAAGCCTTATTCCACCCACAGTGTGTTGCACATCGGGGCTGATGCTGCACTTTGGTCAAATTAAGAAATCCCCTCTTGCTAACTTCCTCTGAGTCCAACTATCACATGAGCTCATGAGCTGCTTCTCTCAGCGTGCTGATTTATTTTTTTTCCTTTTTTCAATGCTTATCAAAGAGAGTTATTTATCAGTTTCCAAAAGTTTCTATTACCAGCAGCTCAAATCTGTAGCACTGACTTTCTCTACAGCTCAGGGGGGAAAAAAGCCCTCTGTTGAAATTCTCTCAAAGGCCCAGTATGAATTATTGCCTCTGGCTGTTATAAAATGAAAAACAATCCCCGAGAGATTAATCTTCTCTTAGTTTCACGGTCTCAACAGTCCAAGCCATACATGGCTGAGTACTGTGTGTGCGCCTCGGCAGATTAAACAAGAGAATAAAGGCCCCTGCGCCAGTCGGTGCCATTTACGCCCCGCCTCAGCGCGCCATCTCTCACTGTGGACCGCATTTAAGAATGAGTGCCTGAGCCAAAGTTACCAGTTGATGTTTTTCTCCTGAGAGAAATTCACAATTCTGAATCAGAATCTGAAATCCTTTTCTTGTCGTTGTGCATGACGAAAGCATGTTATCAAGACGGGATTTCTTCATTTGACCAAAGTGCAGCATCAACCCCAATGCGGCTGAAAAATATCTCTGAACTTGTTTCTCACATGAGTAACACGACTAAAGCAAGATCTGGAACAAACTTCCATAAAACTGCAAAACTGCAGAAACATTGAATTCCTTTAAACCACGGCTAAAACCCCCCCAACCTGTTTAGAGTTGCCTTTGATTAGAAGTAAATACAACATTGATCAACATATTCGACGTGCTTTGATGTTTTTGATGATGGCATTTGACAAAATGTGACATTCGTTGCTTGTTTTCACAATAGGTGACTGTATGATGTTTTTAATGATTTTAAGCTCTTTGGATCTTATTTTGTTACAAATGAATTGCCTGTAAAGAAAAACAAATGTCAAGTTTGTGAATTCAACAAAAAAAAATGTGGGAAACTCGAATACTTTCGCCCAGCATTTAAACTCATTAAAGAGGAGCTTTATCTTTTTATAATTAACCAAATTATGAGCACTATTCTCAGCATCGCTGTGATCCTCAGCAGATAATGCTTGTGGATAATGGTTCTTCTACAGTTCATTCCTACGCTAGCTGCACAACAGCTGCTCCCAAGCTCCGTCCCCAAGAGGGCTTTTTCAAAAGTCACCACATGCTCATTTCATAGAGTTTGAAAGACACAATACAGAGGATGGAAAATATTTATCTTAAGTGTCACAAGACACCACTTCAGTCACAGGCGGATGAAAAACAAACCGCCGCAGCACTTTCACTTGCAGATTGTGTTTAATTCATTGAATGTGCTCCGACTGTGCTTGGCCGTAAATCGCTTCGCCCCGCAGCAGCGCATGACATCCAAGACAAACTCGTTAGCCAAGAAGTCGAGGTCCCGGCAACTCACGGCCTCCGTCCCCTTTGTTCCCCCCAGAGATCAGGAATGGCAACCTGAAGAGCATCCTTGGCCTCTTCTTCATCCTGTCACGCTACAAGCAGCAGCAGCAGCAGCAGCAGCAGTACTACCAGTCCCTGGTGGAGCTCAGCCAGCAGACCAGCAGCACTGCACCGTCCACCAGCAGCCTCAAAACACAAGAGATGCAGTCCAGGTGGGGTCCTCCGCTCTTCGTTTACCGATTGTGTCAATGTGGTTTGGTTAGAAATGCTTGTTGACTTAAAGTGGAGGCTTTACTACAGAGGAGAGTCGCCATTTAGTGGTGATGAAAATTAAAAGGAGTTTATATGCAACCTGTTTCCAATGAACTGCCAGTGTAAGTGTGTCACCATGTGAAATAATCCTGGATCCACAGGAACAAGATGACATGAGATTTTAGCAACATTTTTTTAAAAAGTCAGACAGAATGATTTTTTTAAAGAATTGGCAATTATAGTAGAATAATTCATATAATTGTTTACTAGTCCATATATTGCCGTGCTTGTGTAAAAGTCACAAAAGTATTGAAAATGCACTTTGTGTTTTCTGAGATACAAGATTAATTTTCAAGAAGCTCCTAGCTTGAAAACCTCTGAAGCAGAAACTAACTTTAGTAACATCAGCAAATAGTGAGATTACTTTTGGCAATCTCAGTTGACGAATGTCCAAGATGCTGATGTAGTAGGCAGGATGCGAAAAGTGACCACAACACCTACAATACTTTTTCTGCTTCAGCAAAACACCAGAATACTTTGCTGCATCCATATTATTGTCACAAGACCTAAAAACTACTACATGTCCAACTCCCTCACCCTCCTGAAGCACAAACACAAAGTTAAGATGGAAACAAACATCAGCCCAGTTTTACTTATCAAAAGAAGTGGTTCAACTTTACAGCAGATCTTACATCAGAAAATCAGCTCGGCAGTAAAAGGAAAGACGTTCTGGCCTCGTGTGACGTAAATAGACAGCAAGCCTTAGAGGATGGTCTAAAGGAAGGTCTGAGATGCCACACATGAGCAGCATTCCCCTCACCAGATCATGTTCCTCTGGTTGTAATCTGCTCTCCCTTGTGTGTAAAATCCACTCCGTAAGATCAGTTAGCCTCGCTGTTCGAGGAGAAGCTGGTCAGCAAGTTGATCTTGTCAACATCTTTAGCTTCGCTGTGTTTGGTTTGGTAAAAAGGGAGGCAAAGCTACGGTCAGTGTCATGCATTTGAGTGTCAGAGGTCACTAGGGCCACAGCTGCCTTGCACTACCAGCCCACACCTCATCTTGCCCACAACAGGTGGAAATGGTTTTCACACGCATCACTATAGTGTGATACGCACTACTACCACTGTATCAGTTTAGCTGGGTGGAAAAGTTACAGACACTCCACCGTATGCAGATAAGGTTGTCACAAACCATGCATTCTGGTCCGATGCCTGTTGAATAAAGTGGCACAGATAAATTCAGAGCAAGCCTTTGTGCAGCACCCTACTTCATTTCCACATATGCTCTATGCTTTCTTTGTCTCCATCCCTGTACTATTAACTCTGGACGTCATAGCAAAGGTCAGGAGAACAATTATATCTGTCTCCTGTTAACCAAGCTGATAATCTGTGAATGTTTGGTAGCAGAGGGCTCTTTGACCTTTATTCTAAGAGAGTGTGTTAACGAGTAATGTGATCTTTAAAAACCTATGTACACTGGCTTCACATTTTTTAAAAATTGAATATGAACTTGGCTTTCGTGGACATTAATCAGGCAGGAAATGGGAGAGAGAGAGAGAGAAGGGGGTAGAGCACGCAGCAATATTCATAAGGTCTACATCAAGAACTGATAGCTGGTGAAAATAGGGTACCCACTTTATCACTGCACCATACAATGCCTTGTTGTTTTGATCGTTCTCCAGTTGTTGTGCCGATTGTGTAAGCATAGAAGACAGATTCACATAGAAAAAAAACTATCAAATACATCCATTTATGTATTTTTTTGCTAGATACATGCAACATAGATGGGCAAATTTGCCTGGCATCATCCCATTTGATGTGGTTTCAATAAGGGTGTGCTCCGTGTTGAATCTGTTCGCAAGGTGATGAGCCACTTGGACAAATTTCCACCAACCAATGTTTGATCATTCTTCACCTTTGTAACGTTGATCTAAAAATAATATGAAAACATGTAAAATAACACTTAATTTTTTTAAGTGCTCTCGGTTCAAAAGTAAAAATCTGGCTCATTTGCCCACTTTGCAAAGCTGAAAGTAAAGGATTGTTTTAAAGTAGTTGCATTCTAAAACAAAATGACTGCCAGGTACAAATTTCCATCGAAAGGTGCTACATTACCCTGTTATACAATATGTAACACCTTTCTCTGCCAGATGAGTCTGAATATGGAGATTGGACCCAAATGGAGAACTGACAGAATAAATTTCAAATGATTGAATTGTTTTTGGTCCTTTCACAGGTGCTATTCAATTGAAAATCTCCACCATATTTTTGCTGCTCAGAGAAATTACAGAACAGAAACAGAGTTTCTGTTTAGCAGATATATATTTTGTTTTATTTTTTTATTTATTTTTTTCTTATGACATCATAACTTTGGGTAAACATTATAGGTCATCACAGTATTTACACATATGACATGATCCATGATCTCTGTAATAGCTTTTATCTGAGGCTGAAAATAAACATAAATTAAAACCAATAACGAGAACAGCAGCCTTCTTTTATTCAGTAGACCAGGAATGTGTAGCTACCGGTGGGGAAGGCTCTTCACAGACTTGTTCTATTCTTCAACCAACCATAAAATAACTCTTTGTATTTTCTCTTTTATTTCATGTAAAATATTGGAGGTTTTGCGCAAAAAGTGATTAGAACCTATTTACACATTCATACCAGTAACCAAACTAGATCTATTTTGCTATAATCTGTGCGAACAGTGCCTGTAGCAGGAACTTTGATTAAAGTTCCTATAAACTATAATCAACTTCTCAAAATAAATTCTTTACAGCTGCGTTAAGTCACGATTGAGCAGATAAATTCTTGTTTGAGATAAAAACTTGTTTGAAGGTTTTCATCAGCAGATTCACAGAGTCATACTTGGCATACTTCTCATTGACAGTTGTGGTATGGCAAGCTTTCTATAGACAGCACCTGCTGGCTCTACTGGTATCTCTGGGGAAGAGGATGAGATATGTGTGTGTACGTATGTGTGTGTCAAAGGGGAACTCCCCATTGGACAGCCATGAGCCTCAGAAGGCTTTCGGAGCTGTAGAAGTCGGGGGGGACCAGGCCTGGAAGGGCACAGCACACCCGCCCTCGTTAATTCATTATGTCGTGGGGTGAACAAGTTGACCCCCGGGTACGCCGCTCCTCACGCCTACCCACCGCCGTTTCTCGCGACAGGAAGAGCAGTTTGCCCTGTGGGAAGGCGAATAGCCTGGTCCAGACTGAGCCTTCTTATAGGTAGTTACAGCTTGAGCTGCTTGCATGTTTGTCGGAGCATCCAGAGTGTGGATTTTTGGAAATCACAGGGTAAACTCAGGAGACTGGATTAGTCATTGACATCATGAACTGGTAAATAGTCTTTTTTAATGAAATTTTTACATGTTGTCCTATAATGTAGGTGTGCAATAAGCTGTTATAAGCACTCAAATTTGAGCAACTTCATGAATTTTATAAGATATTGTCCAAAACTAATTTGATGAAGTTGCTTCTTTGCAGTAAAGTCCTAATTTTGTTTGAATGCATGGCAAATTTGTATTGTAACTGACACTTTTTCTGTTTACATTTTAACTGTGTTTTCTGAAATATTTCAAGTTCAATATAAAAAACAAAACAAAAAATCTTGCATCTCTTTAACTTGCATGTGAAAGTTAAATTACAGTTTCAGTGTAAAGTTGATTCTTGGGGATGAAAGTTATATCATTTAAATGTTGCTACCTTTTCCAACCAGAAACAATGTCTCTTCTCTATGGACTTTTGCAATATGTATCCCGGACAAGCCCCCATTCTAATGTTCTCTACCCAGAACTGGATGCTCCTGATCTAGAAGATATTGTTTGGTGAATTAAACACATTGTAGACAGCCTGTTTGTTACTTGTTCCTCAATTAATGTAGCAATGTAAAGGGGTCTGTTGCTGGGAGAAATGTGGTCACCCAACCTTCACTCACTTACCAACACAGATAACAGCATAGTCATCGTCTTTCATACATTTAAGTATTGCATTCTACCTTCTGCTGTCCTACATTGAGGATAGACTGGACTTATAATTAGGCAAAAATCAATGCACACTGTATAACCTGCATGTGTGAGTGCTAGACCTTGAGAAAGAGTTCATGGTGTGTTCAAGCTGAAGCTTTGATTGGATAGTGATAGTATTGAATATAGTGTGCGTGTGTACTGCAGTGTTTGGAGCATTACACAGACAAATGTTGAAAGATGTTTTATTTGATCTGTGGAGACATTAGTTTTCTGCTGTCAACACTCTCATGTCAACTCTTTAAATAAGTGCTTAAGTGGTTTCTACTTCCACAGTAAAAAGAGCCTGCTGATGGAGTTAGACTTCAGGTTAAACGTAAAAAGAGAGACTAACCTTGGGGCTTCTGGCAGACTAATACAGCCAACATTTTTCAATTTTTAACTCTTGTTCTAATATTGTGTGATCTATAGTTTGTGTTTTTTTTCCCTCTTAAAAACAAACCTCTCCCTGAAATTTAGGCAAAAACTGTTTCAGGCTGAAGGAATTGTACAAAGCTTGAGCTTACTTCACACAGAGATTTTTATGCCAGTTTTTGTCCCAATTTCCCTCTTCTGACAATCTTAAGGATACTGCAATTATGGAGTAGTTTAGCTACAACAATACCTGTTGTAGCTAAGATTCAGTAATCCTAAGTAGCGAGACGTTCGGTTCTGACAAAATGTCAGGTGTCTCAAACAAAGGGAGCCAATACTGTTTGTAGAAAGGACAGAGTTCTGTTGACCTCACATAGGCAGCTGGTGGAAGGAGTCCTTTTAGGTTCTCCTCATCATAACAAACACACATTCAGTCTTACAGAGGTCAAGGAGTGTCAGACATTTAGACCTCCCTTGGGAAGACTCTGACACGGTTCTTAAAAAAAAAAAAAAAATGGCTTCATCTTGAATTCAGCAGATAAAAAATACAAGTCATCAGTTCTGGCCTTAGCAGGTTTTCTGTTGCTTTTATGCGTGTGCTGTCACTGAGTTAGTCTACATCTTGTTGCTGAGAACAGGGAAATGTGTCAACAAACGCCAGTGCGAGGCTAATTTTCAAATGAATTTAGTTCAGCTTGCCGCTTTCCACCCGCTTTAATGTTTACAGGACATCATTAGTTTGACTGAAAAACAACTCTGCATGTAGCCAAGCCAATTCCTGTCAAACACGAACAAGGCGGCACGCCTGAAACGTGCATAATTGCAGTAACTCCCATCTCTTCGAGTGACTAACTGTGACTGGTGCTTTGAGCATTTCCTTCACCCCTGCCTTCTGTGCTGTGTGATTTGGGGTTTTCTTCAAAGGATGCCACCGCAAACCTGTTTGGGAAAGTTTCCCTGGCCGTTTTATAAATGGACTGAGGGATGTTATTGGCTTAGTCATACGCTTGTGGTTACCAACATGTGTGAGCCATCATGTGAAAAATCAAAGAAATGTTCCCTGGCATGCTAGCAGTGTCCACCACGTGCTTCGTGTTTTCCTTCACCTGGCTCCGGCTCCGTCTCTCTGCCTCCCTTTCATATTATTACATTTAGCCATGGATTAGGAGAACTTTTACCAGGCACTGCTCTCGCTCTCCATCTAACTGTGTTTAATTGTATATCTGTCTTTTTCTCTGGTCTGTTTGCAGTCTCACAGCACGATATGCAAGTCCTCCAGGCCACAGTGGAATAGGGTCACCTCAGAAGAAAAACACAAGGTACATTTCTTCTCTCCTGTGTTTTTTTTTTTTTCTTCACCTGATTCCTGTCTTGTTGAGAAATTTTCTGTTTTAAAGCATTCTTTTTTTTCTAGTTTGCACTTGTTCTTTCTATATTTTCGTGATACTCTATCAAAGGTCAAAGGTAAACAGTCAGGGTCAGATATTAAGCATTTTGCAAGGAGATTCTTGAAGGGAGTGGCAGTTCTTGTCATGGCAGCTTGGATCAATGTTTGAGTGAAATACTGCCACCTACTACACTAAATGAACACACATGCGCGCGCGTGCACACACACACACACACACACACACACACACACACACAAATTATGACCCTTTTCTGGCTAATCAGGCAAATTTAGACCTTTATTATACTGTTCACCTTTCCACGAAGCATTCATGACATTATATGTGGCATCTTTTTAAATAGATGAAAATACATGTTGCCAGCCCTTTACTTACATATTGCATTGTATACATGCAAAAGAACTTGATAGCAAAATGTCTGTTCAATTTTAAATCCTTATGGTACAATAGAAGAACCTGTTTCCACGAAGATCACAATTTCACGTCCATCAAAGAATTTCCACATCACAAACACAAACAGAAAGTTTTGTTTCATTGCTGATCACATTTTGTCCCTTGGAAAGTTTTCAACATCTGTGCAATGAAGGTAAAATTAAGACACAACAAAGGAAGCTGCAGGCTGTAAGTAGCAGACAGATTTAGTAAAGTTCTGTACTACTATGTAGTAAAGTTCTGCTGCTATTGATGTGGTGTGACAAATAGTCTTATAAGTTCACCCTCATGGCATCAACTTAGCAGTTCTTTCACGTTAGCCTTACAGAACTGTGCACAGGCATTTGGATCTTTTATCTGAACTATTTCTTTGTAGCTCTGGTGGCCTACCAGGTTTTCTTGCTCTGTGTTTGTCTCCTTCCATCATTCCCATCAACTCTGATGTGCTTTGACATCATTATTTTAATCAGTAATCAACAGTTTTCACACCATATTTTGGGAGATGTACTCCATCCCAGTAAAATCTGAATCTTCACTTTGATGCAAGTGTTTAGTAGTTTAGCACAGGGCCATAAAGTTTTGCATCCAAGCAGCAGGGGGGGGTGTTTGACAGTTTGTTGGCCCTTGTGCTACTCTCAGTCTGACAACGGGCACTGCGCCTCTGACTGCCTGTGTAGCCGCCAGATGTTCCAGACCTTCATCCGGGTGGAAAAAAAGAAGAGTTTTGCTTTGGTTTGCGTCCCAGACTCTCTGCTGAAGCATCTGCGTTCAACTGGTGACTGACAGGCTTCAGTATTTCACCTCACATCCGTCGGCAGAACCCACAGCGCAGAAATTAGATTACCTTCTTCCTTCCAGGTCCCTTTCGCCGAGGCATCATCAACCCCTGTAGTTTGGAAGATGAAAGCGTCTAATGATGAAAGGGATTTCTTTTGATTTCCAGCTGAATTGCTTCGCTTTGTCTCTCCTCTTCCCTCATTCTTATTTTCCCCTGTCTCAGTGTGCAGTATTATCCTCCACTGGCTCTCAACCATTTGCATTTGTTTCCTGTTTTTTTTCCTCTTCTTCTCCTCTTAGTGTGGATCCTTTTAATTTTATCAATCACTACCTTTTGTTTGTTTTTTGTAGATTGATCATTTTCTAAACGTAGACGGACTAGATTAATGAATCCCGTTTTTTTTTTTTTGTTTTTTTTTACTTGAGTATTACTTTATATGGTTGAAACTTCTTCTCTCGCTGACTGACTTCTTCTTGTGTATTTGCATCTAGGCAAAGTTTAATTTAGCATGTTTGTGCAGGATAAATCTATGAGGTTGCTCTCACTTCCTGCTGTGCACTCTGCTCTTCTGAGGGAGATGTGAAAGTAACCTTTAGTTTTGTATGATTTTTACTGGACTAAATAAAAATAATCTCTAGCTGAGGTCTGGAATTCCTTCAGGATTGAAACCCTGTCATTCTCATCAACTCTAAAAAGAAAAATGTCTGATTCTACCACTACCAATGTATAACTAATAGGATGGTGTGTTCAGATTTTGTCAAAAAGCAGAAATTTTATTATCTTCTGACTTATTCTCTAAGTCCACATTTCCTGTGATTTCTGCAAGGTTTATGATGAGCTCCAAATGGGATCACAAAATCCTTCCTTCCTGTCACTCTTCCATAGATCGCTGCAGCTCCTCCAGAGTCACTATAGCCATCTTGGGTGCTTCTTTAACAACAGGGATTTGTTTTCAACTTATTTTTGAGTCCAATACATTCTCCATACATCTGTATCTGACAGCATATAGAGTTTTTCCTTAAACTCAACCAAGCATTGGGCGTATTCTGACCAACTGCAGCTGTTCCATCACATGGAAAGCTGTGATCGTTGGCGAACTGTGTCCTAACGTGACAAAATTAGAATCTGTTTTCTGTTTGGGAGTTTTGCAGCTTTCTCCTCCTACATCTCGTCTCCAGCTGCGATGCAGACGCGGGTGACATTTGCGGCATAATGAATCGATTATCTCTGTGAGGCATCAGCGTATCTTTCCAGCAGAAAGTCACCAGCAATGGAAAATCTAGCTTTCAGTTCCCCCTCCAAGAATGTTAAGAAAACTCAGGTTGTGAATTAAAAAAAAAAATTAGACTCTCATCTTCACCCTGAGGTCCGTTCTTCCAAGATCCAACTAGTTGCAAAATAACGTTTAGCGATTCCTGAAAAAACTGTCCGTTCTCATTAAAACAGAGAAGAAATTGGAGGAAAACATCTAATAAAGTGCAGAATGCTGCGTCAAGCTGTTGTATAACACCAACAGTTTGATTTGATTATTTGTGTAATTCTCCTTTAGGGGAGGTATGAGAACAACATGTGACGCTGGCAGCTTTGACTCTACCAAGAGCTGAAAAGCTGATGGAACTTATAAAGAACAACTGGGAGAAACGAAGCTCTATTTGATCTTGTCTTTGGTTGTTTTATTATCTAAACTAGCAAAGTATTATGAATAACTCACAAATTTAACATACTTTAAAATTTCATGACTGCACAGAAGTATTTCACTAAGATTCGGTGTGCTTTTTTTAATATTTCCTTTACTCCTCTTCACGTTGATGCATTAAATAAACTCTGGCATTTGCAATTTTTTCTAGTGCAAATACTTAAACTGTAGGCTTTGAAAATTTTGTACAGTTAAACCCGAAATTAGCCAAATTTTTTGTTGATCATGATTGATTTGAATATCCAATAAACGTGTTAAACATCCAAGGGGTCACCAGTCGAAGCCTGATGACAATTCCACTTTTGGCTGATACAGATTCTTTATGCACTGCAGCAAATTAGCATAGGACCTCTACCAAGCTCAATAAACGTCTTGGTAAGAGGCAACAGTAGTAATAGTAGTACTTACCATTTTCTCTTATTTCTCAAATATGCTTTCTGTTGGACTATCGTAACAAAAACCAAGCTACGGTTTACGCCTCCACACATAAATGTTGGGAAATCTAAAAGGAGATTGTTTACCATTGCAAGTCTCTGTAGCTAACTACACACACACTTTCCCACAACAATAGACTGAGACAGCTTTCCATCAAACTCTGTGCAGAGTTCAGCCTCTCCTTCTCCCCAACCCTCAAAGGAACACACGCTTCCTGCTACATCAACTCTGTGATTTGTCTTTGTCCTGCACGCCGACGCATGCAGAGTTCAAGACCGGTACTCCAGACATTGCAGCAGGTCTGTTGCAGCTCGGATGGTGTTGGTCTTCACGCTCCCCAAACCTCTTCACATCTTGTCACATAATAACCTCAAACCTCATTGTGTTTTATGGGGTTTTTATGTGATTGAAACAGAAGGAAAGCGATGCAGGATTTTCTTTTACATCTTTCTGACAAAGCCATTGGACATAATTTAAAATGCTGGGGGGTCATTCGGAGTATGATGAGCCTGCTCTCTTATATAGTACATTGTCCAATTTCCCTATAACTTCATGTGGTCTGAGTCGTTACTCAGAAAGTCGTTTTTCCATTCGCTTGATTTCATCCATTAGTCGAGTTTTGTTGGTTCAGTTTTAGGCCTGCTTCTTGTGATGACTCTCCTACTTCATCTATAGGAATGTGAAGAGATGCATACAACGCTGCCCCTTTAACACTGAAATGCTCTTTCCTGCTGTGGTTTCCCCAGGTTACCAGGGCCGTCCAGAGTCCCTGCTGCAGGCAGCGGGGCGTCCAGAAGCCCAGGCTCATCCAACCTCAACCGCCGGAGCCAGAGCTTCAACAGCATCGACAAGAGCAAGCCTCTTCAGTATGCAAGCGGTAACGATAGAGGTGAGCAGAACACAGCACTCCAACATGTTCATCGTTGGAGATCAAATATTAGATCTCTACTTCATAGAAATGTAGTGTTGGGACAGTAAGAGAGCTAACAGGTGCTTGGAAAAAAACCATAGAACTGAAGCAATGTCAAGAAGAGTCGACCTAAAACAGTTTTCTTTATTTTTTGGTTCATTGTTTAACAGATGATGTCTGTTTGTTTACGCGAGAATCTGGTAGAAGCCAGTAAAATCATTTTCATTGCATCCAGACACCAAGCTCCCACCCCTACTGTTGAACTGTGTGCTTTCATTTTCCTCATGGCTGCATTGAAGAGCCACCTAATTTACATTCTCCATACCCACCACTTGATGGCAGCGCTCGCACAACGGAGCAGCCGGTTCCCCGCTTCAGTCTGCTGAATCATCCCCGCCTCGGAGCTCCAGCTGAGTCCTAACGACAGTATTAGGATGAGGTGATGCATAGAAAGAGCTGCCCTGTCAAAAATATCCGTTTTAAATAAGATTAAAAAAAAAAAAGTCTGCAACCTGTGAGAGTCAGTATAGCTACTTAGGGCTTCACATTTTTATTTTCAACCCCTTTGATAATGCTTCTTTCTGAATGGGAGCAACAGATACAACAATTTCACCCTCTTTGCTCACAGAGCAGTTCTGTCATCCCATAAAACTAACTCTGCTTGTCAAGAAAAGACTTTAAGAACTAAAGTTTCACTCCAGGGAGATAAAACTGAAGTTTGTTTGAAAGGAAAAAGAGAGAAAAGGACTAACAAAGGGAGAGAACAGAAATCAATTGCTGGGAAATGTCAGCAACACAGCTCCGACCTTCTGGGCAAAACAGAACACAGAGGCAGATACAGGAAGTCTCTGCCACGAGCCGTTTCACACACATTTCTCAGAAGACTTTGCCTCCTTTCAAGTTATATATATATAAACTAAAACTGAAAATTAATATATATATATTAGGGTGACTAACTGCTGGATCCTTTTAACAAAAATGTAATTTGCCTGATGTCTATATAATGCAGAGAGCAAAATAATGGAGGAAGTAAATGAACATGGTGCTGGTGGGAGTTAACCAGTCGGCACTATTTAACCAGGCGGATGCTGGATTATAAACCTGAGCTTCTTTGAAAAATTTCTACCAGAAAGTCTGACACACTATAGAGGAAGTGGCATTTCATTCTCTGTTAGCTGAAGCAAAAAAAGGAAAAGAAAAGAGGCTGGTTTCCATGACAACTCTTAAATCACAGTGCAGCGAAAGTGTGGTGGTCCTGTGAAATGGCCTCTAGAGTGGGGCTGGAGGATCTCTAAAGGTGGGGTTAATTGAGTGGACCCACACACTTCATCACATTAATGCTTCCAGTCTCCTTCATTAACATTTAGAAAGCACCTGAAGGGGCCGCTGGATTATGGTGAATGATTGGGGAATAATAATAACGAAGACGCACTTGGAAAAACAATCGGTGTATTTGCTATAATGTTACACAGGTAGGTACTAAAAATGATGAACCTAGAAGTTCAGTTTTCAAAATGTAGAATAAAACCTAAACAAATGTCAACTCAAGACGTTTTACTGGACAAACGAGTCAGTCTCGTATCCAGTTAGACTCCTTATCTGTCCAAATTCAATCAAGTCAATGTACTGCACTCCATGCAACTACAGGTCCAGTTGCAAATACATATTGCACTGTAGTCAATGTCAATCATGTATTGCTGCAGCTAATAAGGAAAACAAGGAAAAAGGCAAATAAATAAAAAATAAATAAAAAAGCAGCAACGTTTCCACCCAAGCAAGCATGTGGCAACAGTTGAAAGGAACAACTACATTTTAAGTGGTTTCACCTGGCCATCTATTATTGATTCTAGCTAGATAGAATTACTACTTAGCTAGCTACCTGAACTCACAATTACTAGCTAGCTAAATGTTGTTATAATTCGTATTAAAAGTTGAAAAAGGGTGTACTTTCTTTTTAGCATAACTCTACAGGCTTTCTTGTGTGCGCTCTAAAGCCTCTAAAATGTTCACCTACCCAAGACACCTACAACTTTTAAGCCTCCGTTATTTTAATCCCCAGCTGTCAGAGCAATATGTGGCACTGAGGCTTTTTTAGTTCTTCTTTCAGGTTTGAGCAAACATGTTGTGTCTCAGCCCCAACCAGCTGAATCAAAGCCCAAGCCCCTCTCTGTCTGCCTGAAGTGACATTAAGGAGCAGACTGGAGGTGACTCAGAGCCAGCTGAGCCCTGCTCACTGTGCTGACTGACAGCCAGACAGACACTCAGTCTATTGGTGCATAACTCCATGTTGTCACTCTGTCATCTCTCCTCTCCTTCTGCTTCATAATGCTTTCTTTTGTGTTTTTACCCCCCTCAATTTATTTCTCCTTCCCAGAGAGTAAGTCCATACTTTTTGACAACTTCATCTTCTGGGCTGTGGACTCTGGTGTTG
The DNA here is from genome assembly GCF_000485575.1 of Poecilia formosa. Classification (NCBI taxonomy): domain Eukaryota; kingdom Metazoa; phylum Chordata; class Actinopteri; order Cyprinodontiformes; family Poeciliidae; genus Poecilia; species Poecilia formosa. The sequence continues at coordinate 606,462 of NW_006800216.1, forward strand.
GTGGTGTGTTATTTACATTTGAAAAAGTTGCTTTTCTTTGACCAAACTAACATTTAGCCTATGTGTGTTGATTAAATACCGTCTGTAAATAGGTGTAAGAGATATCATTGTGTTGTAATTTACTGTTTTTCTTACCTATCACTGCAGAAAGTTGACAATTCCTCAATGCTTGATTGGAAGGAAGTTTGTACGATTATGCAACATGGGAAATCTGAGGAATCTGATAGGTCTTGTTAGAGGTATTTCTGCTGACCTTTGATAAAAACCATTACCCATTACTCCTTTACTCTGATGCCCCAAAATGAAATCAACCTGCACCTTCAGAAGCCTTAACATGCAGCCTTAACTTGTGAAGGTGTGCAACTTCATTGGAAGATAAATCCGGCTGGAATCAAAATCACACAACACTGTTCCCTTTGAATCCGCTTTTGTGTTAGTATGTTGCAAAATACATAACATTTGTAGAAGCACACAATCTTTCCTGTTGGTACTTTTCATCTTACACTCTACTGTTAGAATTTAAATATTTCCAAATTTTGCTAAAACCTTGGAGGAAATTGGTGCAAGTTTGTTTTCCAGCCATTTAAACAAGTAATTTGCTTCCTTAGATTTGCTGTCTGGTCCTGTCAGACGAGCATCTATGACGAGATCATCCATCTGGAATGGAAAACCTAATCTACAGTCTTCTTTTTCTTTCTGTTCAGAGTCGGTGAGGGGCATCCCAGTACCCAGTGGGATGAATGGAAGTGGTATTGGTGGGATGGTTCCCACCAGCCTCAGTGGGCAGCAGCTGGCCTCTGCCATCCCCTCACCCACAGCTGGGAAGACCTGGCGCAGCAAGTCCATGAACCTCAAGCACAGCGCCACTTCCTCCATGCTGGCAAGCCCCACACACTCACCTTCCACCACCCCTTCACCGCAGGCCCTGGAAGGTCTTCAGACTCACGGAAGTGAGGCGTCCAAAGTTGGGTCGGGAGCCGTGCCACCGCAGAGATCAATGCTCGAGAAGTTTCGACTTATTAACCCTCGTTCAGCCTCGAGAACGTCACCATCCATGGCGGAAATGACTCTCCAGGAGGAAGACGACCTATCAGAGTACGGGGACGATGGGCAGACCCCGACAGGGTCAGTGTGTAGCAGCGGCAGTAGCAGCGCTACCGCCAAACAGATCTCAACAAAGACGTCAGCATCATCCCTTTCTGCACCTAGCAAAACCTCGTCTTCATCGTCATCAAAAACGTCTGCCAGTGGCAGCAGGTCCTTGGCCCCAAGCAAAGACAAAGAGGACAAAAACAAGTCAGGGAAGTCTTCAAAGGACAGCTCTCCTCCAAAAGAGGAGAGTGCGGCCGACTCCACAAAGAAGAACTCCAAGATAGCGAGCCTCATCCCCAAGGGAGGAAAGTCATCATCAGGGAAGAAAGATGCCGGCTCCTCCTCAGCTTCCAGCGGCATCCCGAAACCAGGACTCAAAGCTCCGTCCACGACGTCAGCCAAACCTCAGAGCCAGTCCCAAAACCAGAACCAGAACCAAGCTGCCTTAAACAGCAGTGGCAACATGCGGGCAGGTGAAGGAGAGCGAGCCAAGCTGACCAAAGGAGGGCAAGGCGGGAGTTTTTATATCCAGCGCTCCGCTGGCGGTCCAGAGGGCAAGCGGACCAGCATGACCTCGTCTACCAGTACCTCGGCTCTGTCCGGGTCCAGTGGGATGCTTGTAGGAGGAGGCGGGGCGCTCGGAGGCAACGGAGTGGTTCAACTTCCACAGCAGCAGCAACATAACCACCCCAACACTGCCACGGTGGCGCCCTTCATGTACAGGTGAGTCATCTGGACCAGGTTCAACACCAATTCCCCTTTAAGTTCCACAGAACTACAGACCCGTGCATACACACACACACACACACACATATCCTAGGAAGTCTTGGAGTTCTCCCAGTCATCAGCTGGCGCTCCCCACTGTGCATCATGCTCTCGCCTCCACATCTTTTCACAGTCATTACAGAACAAATTAACATCCTCTGCTATCTGCTTGCCAAAGCCTATTATTTGGCTGTCTGCGTTTTATCCTCAATGGGAAATTTCAGACATTGGCGGCGTTTAGGAATCCATTCACTGTCTCTTTTTTCCCCGACTATGTTGGCTTTATGCATACAGCTGTTATGTGGCACCCTGACGGTCCAATGATCAGGTGTGGAATATAGTCTGTATAGACCCCCGGGATATCAAATTCTCTATAGGTGGTGTACCACAAGAGAACAGAAGCAAGGAACCCAATTAAATTCATTTCCCCTTGGACTAGGTCCATTAGTAATATTAAGTGGGTTAGCCATCCGTAAAGTATTCCACAGTCTACTGAATGAGCTTCTTGAAACTTGGACTACCAGACGCTCTTTCCTGTCCGTTTCATATCAGGTTTCAGTCTGATATGATATTTCTGAAAATTTCTGAATGTGTCGTCCAAACAAGACTGGCGATTCTGAGAACTTCAATTCTTCTTTTGTGTCTGGCACCCCAGAAAGCGGACATGGAACGAAATCATTGATTACCTTTAACTTTGGAGGTTTGATGTCTTTGGTTAAAGTCATCGCTACAGATAGGGTATTTGTGTTGCAGCCATAAACCTTTACTGTATTATCTGAGACTCTCGGATGAACCGACACAATGTGGAACATAACGGTGGAGTAGAAGGAAAGTGACTTATTTATAACATGCAATAGATTTACCTTATTAAATGCCACAGCAATTGATAATTGGTGTCTCTAAAATAGATACTTGTCTGTAAATTATTGTAGAGGTGTAATTAGATTATTTAAATACCAGGAACAAGACAAAGCAGGTTCATTACTGAAGCTTTTCTCGTTTTTTATTTTTAGGTGTTTTAGTGTTTTTAGTACCTTAGTTGTTTTCTAAGATGTTCTCTTTGTGGGGCTTCTGTTGATGACATTACATAAATGTTCACCAGCAGGCCTCACCAGAGGCTCTCAGCAGGCATTCTGGGTGTGTGAGGGTTCTGGCTGTGCAGAACCCTCAATGGCTCCACCATTCTCCCTCTTCTGGGCGTCTCGACTTTGTTAGGGTTGTAGTTGTTGCATCATTCTAGCGTAACGAACTGTCACTTTTTGTTCCCTTTAGATTTCCTACTGATTCCTTCCAACACAAAAACACTCTCTGATCAGTTTGAGTGTTTTTCAGGTCTGAATAAGTATGGACAAAAACATTTTCTTTGTATTTCCAAACTTTAATGCCTTAATCCATGGGTGTCCGGCTCCAGTCCTCCAGGGTTAGGGTTAGTTTTACAGGAGTCTCTGCTCCCGTGAAGCTGATTCACATGGACTAACTACGTCCTCAGAATGTCCTGATGTTCTGCAGAGTTATTTGATTCAAGTGTGTTGAACCAGGGAAAGAACTGAAACTTAAAGGATTCTGGTGCTTTGAGGACCGACTAATTCATCCATTCGTTTATCATCCTTACATATATATAAACATGCATGCTTACATTTTTATCCATCCATACGTACATAAATTTTCATCATTCATCTATTCACCCATCCATTTTTTTTCATCCCATTTTTATCTTTTTTTCATCCCATTTTTATCGTCCATTCTTCCTTTTTTCACCATCTATCCATCTAGAAGAAACTGAATATAATCTTGACATGCGTAAGAATCCTCTGGTTGTAAAAACATGATGATCATATTTTTATCTTTGCGTCGTAATCTTTCCACCCAAATGATTAACTATGTAGCTTCTGTTTACGCTGTCGGTGCATCTATCTCACATTTTAAGTCCTCCATTTTATTTCACATCACTTTTGTTCCACGCAGCTTCGGTAGAGAATATCTGTGCAGCTGAAATAAAGGAAGGCAGCAGTGAGGAGAAATAATTCGCATGAGCTGAAGTCGCTCACGCAACTGGAAGCCAGTTCTTATCTGCAGTGCTGCAGGTGGTGACGGTGATCCCTGGTCTGTGTATGTGTGTGTGTGTGTGTGTGAAGGAGTGAGTATGTGACACTATGTGGCCTTTGCTTGGATCTGTGCGTGTGTGTGTGTGAGCTTGTTCCAGCCCTGTCTGCCCATGTCTGCAACTGTTGCTGTGCATATTTTCTGGATGTTTTTCAACATAAAGATGGTGAAATGTTTACATGCATTCTGCTGCTGAAAGCAGTTTTCTTCCTTGTCATCTGTTTCTGACAACATTTACTCACACACAGCTTGTGTGTGCGCGCGTAACGCATCTCGGGAAGTGTGTAGGAATGTCTTTGTTTCCTTAGATCAGCAAACGTTGAATCGTGATGCCACTCGGACTGGAGGACAAGAGGCAGAGCTACAGAAACAGATTTAACCCATTGAAATCCAGCGACGTGTTTCATAGAGGAAAATAAAATGTACCAAACCCATTCAGCTGTTGATGCGGATTTAAAATGCTGCTATATTCTTAGTGATTCTGGTAGATACTAGAGATGTTATCAATATCTGTATCGATTCTGATCTTGAAAAAAGTCTTCGGTCGGGTATCTTGACAATGTGAGCAGATCCATTCAGTCTAAGTCTACGTTTTATTCTTTATTTTACATTATATTTAGCATTCCTAATTGCAGTTTCTGACCCTTAAGACAGAAGGTTTGTTGCAGCTTATTTTTCTATTCATTTCTGTTTTTACTTTATATCAGCTGTTATACTCCTAATTTTCTGTATCGGATTGTTATTGGACCGATACTAAACCTCTGATATCTGTATTGGCAATGAAAAAAAGTGGATCGGTGCATCCCTGGTAGGTACACAAAGCTTCTCACTTTTAACCTGAAAACAGATTCAGGCAATCTGTCTGAACACAGGTAACAGCTAAATCTGCTCATATCTGCAAATGCCCAGGTTTATTATACATATATCTTTATCTTTTTGCCTCCAGGACGTTCTCTGAAAACGACTGCACCATGGTGGCCCCAGCCGACCCCTGCCTCAGCCCCACCAAGGGAGAGCTGGTCTACAGCAAAACAGCCAAGCAGTGCCTGGAGGAGATATCAGGTACGACACACACACACGCTGTGGGCTTCTGTGCAGATCATCGTCTTTGTGTGAGTGTGTAAATAAGCATGTACATTTATATATATATATATATATATATATATATATAAAATATATATATATATATATATATATATATATATATATATGTGTTAGGAATTTAACCTCTCTCTGCCAGTGAGCCTCTATATTTATTCAAATCTGACCTTAAAGCTGCTGCAGTTCTGATCTGCAAATTCACAAGCAAAATTATTCCAGAAGTGGGGGGAAAAAAGCTGCAGTTTATCAGTGTGCAAATTCTACAGCATAAAACTAGCTGTGTTTACCTGGGGGAGCCACGTTTTGTTCCTGTTTAATGAATAGAAGGAAAAAGGTCAGCGCTGTCTGAGGGAATCAGCCGTGTGGATTTACATCACCATTACCTGTCATTCTCAGACTGATGAGCTGGGTAAAGCTGGAACATCACGGCTGTTAGAACCGGGAAGTTATCTAATAGCGGTACTTGAACATTAATAAATGCAATATAAAGATGGAAATGAGTCAAACAGAAACATAAACTGCATAAAAAGCATTTCACTGCCCTCATTAATGCTGCAGAGCAGCTTTAAAAGTGTGAGATTTAGTTAGAATGTTTTTTAAGACAAAGCCTCCTGTGTTTATAATCTGAAGTCCTGTTCATTCAGAGCTAATGCAGCAATAGCAAATGAGGTCCAAACTTTCTGCTAATGCCGATAAAACACTGTTACTCAATTCAGGTGTTTCTGTTAAATAAGATGCATATTAAACATCACATGTGAATAAGTTTGTTCACACAATAAAACAGAAAAAATGTCGCGCCATCGTCATCCAATCACTTCCTGTCGTCTTCTCTGTGGTTTGCTACAGAGGTTCCTTGGTTAGGTGCATTTTGCTAGTTGAAAATATTTGACGAAGAGCTGGAAGAGAACTTCAACCAACATCCCAGCACTGAAAACAAAAAGCTGGCTTAGAGCAAACTATTGTTTCTCTTCCACTATCCAGTTTCAAATGACTGCTGCTGCAGTCTTCAAACATATCCATCATAGGTGCTTCCTCAGGTCTGAATCGCTTTCTTTCTTAAAGTTTGTCATACTTTAACCAGCTGTTTGTCTCTGTGGGGAAATTTGGAGCTTTACATCTTACGTCGTTTGAAGTAAATCGGAAACGCTAACATTTGAAAACAAATTCCTCACTCATCATAAAACATAAAATAGAGCTCAGCCTGGATCGAAAATCAAAGAAAACCAGACTTAAGTTGGGAAAAGGAAGACGTCAAGCCGAAACCCAGAAGAACTCTACAAAGCAGAGCTTGCACAAACAACACCATGTGATTATAGGTTTAGGGATGTCAAGTGGGCAGCGACATTCCAGACATTTAGCTACGGTCCTGGCTTTTCCAAAGCCCGTCATTTGCAGGACAAAATTAGACAACAGCACTGACCGTTCTCTTTGTTTAGACTCCATTAGGTACAACCGCTTTTTTTGCAGTCACACGTTTCATAGCCGCTTTGTACCCTTCGCCCTTCTGGCTCTTCCTCTGCGGAGGAGAGGCAGCGAGTCTCTGACAGGGCAGTTCAAGAGTCTGCACACCACAGATACCACATGACAAGCCTGCTCCTACTGCATACATCCGTACAGCCCATGTCAGGGGTGTCAGCTTTCAGACATCAAAGCAGGACAACTGTTTAAAATCTATTATGGTGTTTCAGAAGTTGCAGAGATGAGAAGAAAGGTTGGGGTAGAGAGAGCTCGCAAATATCTGCATTGGTACATACTGAGCCTTGCAAAATGTCCACACTGCTTGAACATTATTGCATTTTGGCACATCACAGCCATGCACTGGACGATATTTGACTGGGATTTTATGGTTGTAGTGTTTGTAACCCTTTAATAAAATCAAGGGAAACCAGTTACCCTTACTCAATTCTGGAAGGAATCCTGTTATACACTGTCAAGGGGGAGGATTTTGTAAAATTGACTTTTCTGATATGATATGATATGATATATTATGATTGTCCCTTATGAAAAAAACATACCTGAAGTTTTACTTTGACTTTTTTTATTTCTTGCATGTTTGAGAAATCCTCAAACCTCCCTTGGCAACCATTTAGGTATGCCTGAACACTCGTTCTCACGGAGCCCCGCCTATTTCCACAAAACTCCTCCTTGGAGTTATGGTCTCTAGCTGAGCAAAAGAGCTCATCTCCCCGGCAACTCCCCACTCCGGAAGCAGGAATTTAGCTACTATGCATCTGCTGAGCTGAATACAGAAGCTGTATTCATACCAAAAGCATTTGCTGTAGCCCCCTTGTTTCAGGACGCTCTTGTACCAAACAAATACGATAATGTTTTATATCTTTATACATTCAGAAGGCTTGTGTAGAACTAAGTTTGTGGTAATTCAACTTTCAAACTAGAGAGGATTTCCAGTTTTCACTAACCTCTAACCCTAAGGTCCAAATCCAGCGAAATGCAGCGTTCAACCAGTCCTAAAGGTTGCACATGAACATCATAATGGTATGTTGTCCCTCTGATGACAGGGGATATGCATCAGCTCTTCTTTAATGGTGCATTCAAGTACAGCTGATACGGTGGATTGTCTAAATATCAAAACAAGTCCAAAGTGATTTTTTTTTTTACTTGGGTGTATACACGATGTTACGAAAATTAAAAAAAACCTGAAGTATGTACTGAATGTTTGTGTTCCGTTATACCCCTACTAATTCCTCTCATTGTTATCGTTTATGTTGTGATGAATAATCTCTGACAGAAAAAGCACTTTTTATGGCTTAAATAAATCTAAAAATAGACCTGATTTTTGGCTTCTGAGCCGACTTCTTTTGGAGGCTTCCATGTGTTGAAAGGAGGTGTGAAACACAGAAATGGGGCTGACGGCGTACGCACTGACTGATATGAATACGTTGGCTCATGGTTGATCCATGATAAGCCACAGGGCTCAGTGTTTTAGCTCCCGAAGACGGCATTTAATTAAGTCGACTGGGTAGATTGGTGCAGTGGGCTTGCAAGCTTACAGGTGCGCTGTCCAAACAACTCACTGTCCCACTGTGTTGGAGTGGGAGGAAAGCGACGGGTAAGAAGTAAACTGAGGAAGAGAATGAAAGAGGATTAAGAGAAAGAAGTGCTGATAAACACTGAGCGGGGCTGAGCGGGAGAGGAGGAGGGAAGACTGCAGGCTGCATGCTGGAATGTGTGTGAGCCGGGCTTCACCAGCCATTTATTCTCCGCTGTGAAGAGAGGGGAACAGTCAGCGTGTCAGCGAGGGAGGCAGCAGAAGTGTGGCAGTGAGCTGGTAATTAAAGGAGGGACAGAAGGTGGATGGGGAACAGATAAGAGTGAGTGAAGAGAGACTGTCATTAAATAGGGGAAAAGACAGAGGGAGCGAGAGCAGGAGGAGCAGAGAGTGAGCCACGGGAGATGTAGCAGCTTGTGCATCCACGCCCCTGACCGTGGTGAGGCAGAGAGACAACATGCGGACGGAGTGGAAGGATGAAGTGATTTGGTCTGGCTCGTAGTACGACCTCGAGTATGGGCTGGCTCAGGGATGGATCAGGATTTCACCTGCATACCTTCCAGAGTGGTTTTCTCCCCACTCTTCACCCGCCGCTCGCTTTCCCTCCAGCCCACTGAATCCTGGACCACAGTGAGGGTGGTGTGGGACGTGGGGACCTATCTGTTTGCATCCTCTGTTCTCCGGTTCCTCCCTCCCTCCATCTGCTTTCTCGGCGAAGGTGCGACCAAGATGTGAAGGGGAGAGCTGCGCACAGGTGGAACCACTCACACGTATTTTACCTATTCCTGAGTCACCGGCAGCGAAGAGGTAGGAGATGAAGAGAGGGGCAGAGTTCTCTGTGTATCAAGGGGGTAGCCCGGCTCGGCGGCCTCCCCAACCCCTCCCCGACAACCTCAACTTGCGGATCAAGCAGCGCTCCCTCACCAACCTGACCCTGCTCAGTGATGGGGAGCAGCGGGTCTACTCCTTTGAACTCACCGACCCACCGTCTCGTCTCTCCCAACCTCTGAGCTCTTTGCCTTACTCGTCGTCTTCGCAGCGGGCAGGGGGCAGTCTGCAGGGCAGCCCCAGGAAGGAGGGCAGCACCAGGAGCATAGGTGTCCGGGGCACCAGAGCTCGATCTCTGTCACTATCCCTCACTAAAGTCCTCTCGCAGTCAGAGCATTCCCTCATCCCGGTCCCTTGGCGACGCACTGCAGCAGGTGGGCATCCACAACGGGCATCGTACAGCGGCCACCCAAGGACCGAGTCACAGCGGAGGTCTAGGGAGGGGCCAGGAGCAGATGGGGAAGGCAGGAATGGATGTTCCAGTGCTGAAGCGGCAGCAGAAAGGGGCGGCGGGAAGCAGGGCGGCAGGGAAAAAGATGGGTACTGGGCAGAGGAGGAGGCTTCAGAGGGAGGTCCTCGAGAGGGAACGGCTCAGTTGGATAAGGAGGTGATCCTCACCATGCTGGGGGACCTGGAGCAGGTCCTCCACACCTCACCCCAACCTCACCCACGTAAGTTAACCCTTCGTCTCTGCTGCGGTGGTTGGGATTCATCCAGTGTTGGAGGATTATCGTGAGGCTTAATGCAGGGAGTCAGAAATATGTCCACACTAACGCAAAGTTCTTAAAGAAGCCATCTTAAGAACAGCAGAGCTGAAAGACCTACTATAAGCTGGATATTTTCTTAATCCTCTATTGGACGAACCATACTTTCTCACAGGACCCTGTTGGCAGTTGAAGACAGTATTTAAATGTTTTTGAGACGTGGCTGTGGAATGAGACATCAGCTAGCTTAGTTCATACTCACACATGCTCAATCACAGATGTTACTAGATCCCCAACAAAATTCTCATTCATTAACCACCTTTTATCACCAGCTACACCACCCTTAACCCCAATGTAACCCTAGCAATGTCTGAATTTGCTGCATTGTTGCTCAGAAAGTCAAAATATATGCCATATTTTTTTGGAAGTCTCTTGCTAATATCTGTGAACCACTTTTCTGTGTTTTTAAGCCTTTGTGAAAATATTGATAAGGTGGATTCAATAGAAGCTTTAGCTTTGAGGAGATTATTGCTGACTTTTTTGGCAGGTGGAGGAATGATTCAGCATTAAAACCCAAAAATACCTCAGATGGTGGGAAACAGATTCCTCCTCTCCATAAAAAGCTCAGCCTCACCCTCGCAGGCTGTGAATCACACAGCCACTCTGATCAATACCTCATTATTACTGTTTGAGTGTGAAGCCTTTTCAATGTATGTATGTCTTACATTGTTTTTTTATTTTTATGCATGCACACCTCAGTATGTACATACTAGTATTCGTATTAAATAGCTTATTGACTTTTGGAAGCTTTGTCTTACAGGAGAACTGTACCATCCACACCAGCTATTCATGTTTAAAATGATTCCAATTCAGTGGACCCCCTGTAATTGCATCGTTTTGGGTCCACAGCCAACCAGGACTAGCTACAATCCACAAATACTTGAGACGCCCTCCTAAAAATCTTATGGATACCCATTTTAATAGTTCAACCAAAAACTTTAGCTGAAAGTGCATGAATATGAACTTTGAGAACCATGTCAGAACTACTGCAGACCCTACCATCTTTCTCATCTCCGCTTTTGAGGATACAGCCAGTCAGCACTGAGGACAATGAATGCCATCCATTGGCATTTGTCGGCGTTTGCTGCTTTGCAAAAGCCAACCAATAGCATGTGAAGTAGCATCGTGTTCATCAGCTTCCCAAGTTGCATTTGATTTTCAATATTTTAGAAGGGAAATACACAAATAAGCAAATTTTCCGCAAATACTTTGGAGTGAAGTTCCACAGAAAAAATCTGCAAATAGGTGAACCAATCAAAATGATGAACTTCTTGGTGTTTGTCTACTGAAGGGGTTTCTAAGTCCAGTCTTCAGGGGCTACTTTTATGCATGTTTTGGAATCAAAACCCAGCTGACCCCCAGTCTGTCCAATAAAATCTAATTTAAAATACATTGCAGTTTGTTTTCATAACATAACCACACTTCAGAAGAAGGAATTCTGTTATTGTCATGCACACATCCTACGGTCTGTGCATTTCCTAATGCATTTCCTAAGGGAGACATTCGGAAAACCGGGGCATCCTGCTGCACAGGTGAGACCTCTGCGACTGCTCTGCAAATAATTTCTCATAAATGCACAGGCACGCCTCCATGCTGCATGAAGTGTCCGCTCATGACAGAGAATACTGGGCCAGATTTCGCAGTGTCACTTTGTAATGGGATTGTAATTGGATATTTCTCAAAGGGGCCTCAGTGAGTTGATGGATAGACGGGAGGAAAAAAGGGAGAATCACAAAGGAAGAGGAATTCTGCGTTAGGTGTTTGGTGCCGATGGGCATTCTTTAGCTCCTGCATCCGGACAAAACCAAATCCAGGACAGAGAAGCTTTTACTGCTATCACAGGAATCGGGCCGCTTTGTATTATATTTCTGTTTACTCTGATTCTTGTTAGGCGGCTGTAAAGTAGACATTAGCTATGGAGTCGGAGGTGAGCATCGCAAAGATGAGCTATGACCTCAATTACTTAACACAGCTTTGCACTTTGTGGGATCATAATTGAGGTCAACGTTTGACTTGAAAATAGTTGATGCTACACTGCAGACTGCTGCGTGTCTTGAAGTCCTACAAGCATGACAGACCATAATAATCCTATAATTGTTGGCAGTGTAGCTAAAAATCTAATTCCCAACACAACAGTTCCTTGCTAGAAATGCTGCCATATTTAAGTCTCTCGTTGGTGTGTAAAGAATTGGAAATAAAGTTGTGACGTGACAGTATTTTTCCACTTTTCCTCTGATTTCTTTTTTTTTCTTTCTTTCTTTAAGCTGCCAGAACTTTTAAAATCAATGCATCCGGGCAAGCAAACAGAGCGCTGTCACAAAGAATACCTCACAGCTGAGAGGTCTTTTACATGGTCGCAGCAGAAAGCCTGAAAACAAAGTTCCATTCTGCATCGATTGTGTGCTGGGTTGTTCTACGGGGTATACCTTTAGTGCCACCGTGTAAAAAAATAAAAGCATTTATTTATCCTAGTGTGGTTGCAAAGTTGCAAGAAACCTTGTAGGGTCGAAACCAGCACTGCGGCAAACCTTTGTTTCATTCACCAGGCACTGTTGGCCCCCACTGCTTGCAGAAAAGCAGCTGGAGGAAATGACGGAAATTAAATGAAAGGTCAAGTGAAAATCTTGAAATGGTGTCAATCTCCAGTGAAATGGATAATGGAGTTGTCACTCCAGCCTCACTTCTGTCCGGTGCCATGCATGGTGGCCATTGTATCCTAACAGGGTCACTGTGACGTCTGCAGAGTCCACTTGCATCCTAACTGAATGATTCGGCTTCTTGGCCCGGTTCAAACCCATGTTGAGTAATTTCTCAATGAAGCCAAGGCAGCTTTTGTTTAGAAGCACCTTTAACCCTAGAAAGCAGAGAGTGACTGCCCATCCGCGCCGCGTCTCATTCCACTTGTTAATTACCCATTCTGTTGCCGCTGCCTGCAGATACAGGCTATCTCAACAAGTTAACAGGGAGCCTTAATTGGATCAGACAAGCAGATATTTTGGTGAACCCCCTCTGCTCTCTGCTGTGAAACATCGCCCAGAGTCCTCTCGTTATCCTCTCTCCTGGAGAACACTTCTGTTGCCTCCATTCAGCATTTGGTTCATTTGTAAAGCAGACACTAAGAAGGCTAGAAAACGCGTTGTCTTTTTTTAAGTCCAGTTTCCTGTTTTTGTGGCGGCTGTAGGCCGCAGGGTCTCCCACCGTTCTTGACAAAGAAGTGACAGAGCTTGCTTTTCCAACCAAGGCGGTCCTGATCTGACTGACGGATCTCGTGGTGTCATCCCATGACATTTCTGCTTCAGCCTGGAGGGGAAGCGGTGGATAAAACGATAAAGTGAAAGAAGTGCATGTAGTGCAGCCTGACAGGCTGTTTACAGTATAGGCTCACAACTGTCAGCAAAAGGCTTGCTGCCACCGCGATTGGTCACCATTCCGTTCCCCCCCGTCTGAGATGTCCAGGGACAAGCGATGAAACGCTCTGTCAGACGTCCTCGCCGCTCCTTGGGCTGTGTTGTGGCTGGCCATGCTGGAACATGGAAGAGAGTTGTGTGTTGTTGAGTGTGTGGGTGCAGGTCCAAGCACCTGAGTGAATCGAACTTTAATTGTGTCTCAGCAGGAGAGGACCCCGAGGCGAGGCGCATGAGGACGGTGAAGAACATCGCTGACCTGCGGCAGAACCTGGAAGAGACCATGTCCAGCCTGCGGGGGACACAGATCAGCCACAGGTGGGCCAGCTGATGGTATTTTCCATCCCTCAAAGGTTGTATTGGATGACTTGGCTCTGCTTGGTGTATGTGGGAGAAATTATTTACTATTTTATCTGCTTTATCTGTCAGAGTAATAGATAAAATAGAGAACAGACCTTTTCTGTTTTTTGCTGACAATAGCTGTAGGGTAGTCTCTTTCTGGAGGAAAGCCAAGGGTTAAATTGGCCTTAAAAGAAGCAAGAATTGAATGTGAATAATTGGATAAATGTGGGATCCACAAACTTTAAGAGGTTGTTTTATGGTTGCCATCAATTCTATCTGGGCTCCAATCAGCTCCATGTTCTGAACCAGTTCTGTTTACATTGTGGGCTTGGACCAAAATGTGGGAAGGAAGCAGGAAGGATCGTTCAAAGAAAATAAGCCAATGGTAAGCCAAGTCCGACACAGGCAAATAAGGAAAGCAAAACAAACAGTAGACTAAGTCCTAAAGTTAAAAAATCAAAAAAAAGAAGAAAACGGGTGAATGAACCGCTAAGGAATCCAGGAATAAAATGCAAGGATCTGACAAAGAACTGAGTAGACGAGGAGATTTAGAGAGGGTGATTACTAATACAGGAAGTAGCATGTAGCTATATGAGAATTGAGAATTGATTAATAAAAAATATATTATTTCATTATTGAATTGCATGCCTTAAAGATTTCAAGCCAAAGGATGTTTCATGGTCCACAATTCTTTGTTTTCCTCATATTAATTGTTTTCTTGTTCTCTATTTGTTGTAAGAAAACCAACTAGTTCTGCAGCTGTATAATTTTACTTTTAGGCCTTTGTTTTTACAAAAATTCTCTAGAGTCATGCTCTTATTTTAGGCTTTGTTCTGTAATAAAAAAAAAAGTGACTCATGCTTAGAGGTGGTGACAAACATCTTAATTCCTCCTCACTTTGCACGCCTCGTCTTTGGTTAGTAGTCGAAAGCCTACACTGAGTTTTTAGATGTTTGGCACTGAAAGCAGCTGTCGGCTGCAGTCAGCTACTTAAACACATCTGATCTTTTGTAAATGCTAAACATGAGTGAGCTCTGCTTCAGCATGTAGGAAGTGATAATGTGCTGCAGAGATAATAAAAAAAAAAGGGACAAATATGGTCTCTTAATGACTGAATGGTTTAAAGCAATATGTGCGACTTACCTCTGGTCATGACAGATAAGAAATGTTTAAGTTGTACTTGAGTAGAACAAAAATCATGTTAAAATCAGCAAAATTCCTCAAATAAATACAAGTCGCACTCCAGTTGTCTTAGTCGGATGCAGACCTGTCCTTAGCTTGCCATGCCAGGCTCTCTTCCGCGTTTAATGAAGAAAAAAGAAGAGGGTTTCTTCTTTCTTAACCGTCTGCAAATCTTGACCTCCAAGACCTGATATCATCTACATAAACTGAGGCTTTGGCCTCATGGAGAATATAAGAACATAAGGTGCAAAGATTGCATCTTGGGAAAAGACAAAATGATAACCATTAGTATTTGTCAGCCTCCTGATCAATGGTTCACTCCCCGTCTTGCTCCTCTCCTCCCTCAGTCTATTATTTTCTGCGTTTTTGCCCCATTTAGAGAGGAAGATGGTGGCCAGGCTGCCGACAGCCATGACAGATGGTAGTCTGTGGCTGTGTGTGTGCACGAGTGTGTGTTGGGTTTTCCGCGCCGCAGAGTCTCAGCCAGAGAAAGATCAATATATATAGTGCCATTGTATTACCTCTGTGTTTAATGGGACCTGGAGGTTTGGGGTGCGAAGTATTTGAAAAGCCTTAGGAGGGACTTCTCATTTATATGCATCAGTGGCACCAGAGCAGTGTGTATGAAGTATCTGGCGAATGATTATTAGCTGCTTGAGCCAGATTTCTGAGCGTAGCTTTTATATAAGGAAGGAGCTCAGTTTGTGAAAAAGGCCGGTCAGGCCACCTTGATCGCTGCACAGGATTAAAAATGGCCATCATCACCATGAGGCCATTTTTGTTAGGTTGCAGTTCTGTCGTCTCACCTGCTTCTTCTTTGAGATTTCCTCTTTGTACCAGTTTACATACCAGCTACCAGAGGACAAAGTATGAAAAGGACAAAGCCTATCAAGATATTAATGTAAAGTTATGAATATATCTTTACATTAATATCTTTTACTCACCTCTGGCTTTATGTAAAGTCCAGAGGTATGTAGAGTACCCTAAAACTGTACTCGCGTAAGAGTAGCAGTACTTCTGGATATTTTTACTGAAGTAAAAGTAAAAAGTAGCTGTGCTTTATACTTTTTGATATAAAGTACCAAATATTTTATACCAAAAAGTATTTGGTATAAAGGCTGCTGAAGTACTGGGTTAACTGATCAAACCAGATGCTCAATCATTTAATATTTAAAAATTACATCACCACCAAAATGCAAAATTAGGTAGAAATTTTGGTATTTTAAAGACCAAAATAAAAATAATTCATATGAATAACATGATTACAAAACAGCAAAATTATAGTGAAACCAAACTGTTTCACATCAGTTTATTTCAATATACTTATGAAACGTTAACAAAAGTTGCAGATGTGTGTCTGGTGAATATTTAGTCTAACCAAGATTGTTTTTCGTTCAGTGACTTTATTCACAGTGGGTAGAGTATCCAGAAATTTTACTCAAGTAAAAGTAACAATACTTCATAATGAAATTACTGAAGTAAAAGTAAAATGTACAGCACAGTTAAAGGTATTTTTTTCCAAAGGTTACACATGTAAATTACTACCCAACTCTAGCAAAGACACTGAATTAATGAGAGAAACATAAATTATCATGACTATGTAGTAATCATTGAACCATCCGACCAGCCGTTCGTCCGTCCATCCAGTCATCCACACAGCCATCCGTTGATCAACCATCCATGTATATTTTTACATCCTGTTCGGTGCTGCAGGACCTGGTGTGTGTAACATCAGTGATGTTCACCAAAATAAAGCAAGCTTATATTAATACAGCCCTCTTATACTTTTAAAGTCCCATGAGCATACAACAGACACAACAACGGAGCCTCAGTGTGGCGTATCACGGCAACAAGGCGATGACCTCACACATGGCTGCTTGGTTAGCAGAGCAGCAGCTAAAGATGGCATATGAAATCCTCCTGTGCGGAGTGGCCTCTAGCCCTGCAGCTAAGAGGTTCTGCATGTGGGCTGCAGAAATGTTTGCTCACAGCGACGTGACCAGGTTAGCACCAAGTGTTGTTAGAGAAAGCCTCCTTCCTTGACTAAGTCCAAGGAGAATAAAAGGAAACGCTTTGGTTTTGATTTGTGATTGATTAAAACCACTACAGTCATCTTGAGATTATGTGGAGTGGAAGGTGAAAAAACCAGTCAGCTCTAAGATTATTTATCCAACTTTATTTTTTTCCAGTGTTGTTTTTATATGTGCTGTGGTTTGGTGTGTGGTTCTAGTGGGATATTTTTTTAAATACGTTTTTAATCTTGAATTCACAAGAAATGTAGGATAAGGCAATGTCCTTCACTTTTAAAAATAGCTAATTTTTCCATAATTTTGGAAATCATTTGGTTAAGCTAACAAATAAAATGATGAATCAATAGTAGTTGTAGTTTACCTAGAAGCTAACCACTTAAAAATGGGATTTAAGATGTGTCATTTTTGAGGCCTTAGTTAACTAAACTAGTGCCGCCCTCAAAGACTCGCTGTATTGAAGGCTACACACATCCTATGCACTCTGGTGGATAATCTAAGTGCTGCAGGTGGCAAGTACTAGCCACGGGATAAACTATCTTTATTTAGATAAGCATTTTTATCAAAAGCATCCAATAATCTAACCTCTCTTGCATTATGTTTTAAAGGGTTAATTCAAAATCGCATATATTTTGCAACAAGAAAATCCACTCAACCATCTTTACTTTTCTTATGACCGGTATTTCAGCCCATTAACAAAGTGTCATTCAGACAATAAAAAATGTTGCTGATCGACATGGGGAGGAAGAAGTGACTGAAGATGGACTGTTCCATGACAGTGAACCCAGCACAACAACAAAAGCTATCCATGTCCCTACTCCTTCGAGGGTTCAGCAGCCGCTGCAGGACACTCTGAACATAATAGCTTTACTGGGTCGGGTTTGCTTTGTGTTTACACCAGGGGAGCAGACACACGGCTCTGGGATTGACGAGATGGCTGTTTGTGTAGGTCGAGTACATGTATGAAATTTTTACAGAGTATTATCCGCCACACAAAGCAATCTACAATCACTGTGGCCCTGAAACTACCAAATGACATGCGCCCGGTGGTAATAGTGGGTCAGAGTCGGAGGCACTTCTCAACGTTTCACAATGTTCTCGTCAGAATTGCCATTCTGAGAAGTAAAGTGGTATGATTCAACGTGATGAAGGCAATTGGAGCCACCTCTGGAGAAGATGAGTTTTCAGTCTGTAATGGTAGATGGAAAGTGACTTGACTGTTCTGACACCTGCATGTGTGCATGTATGGGAAACTGACCGTAGAGGCTCTAAAACCTGAGAAGGTCCGACTCGGTTATATTGCACAATTAAGCTATCGTAAAGTACTAAAGTTCATAAACAAGTCAGTCTTGTAATTAATCAAAAAGCAGTCAGTCTCTAAATCTCTTAAAAACCAGAACTCATTTAGACATGATTTAACACAATTCATATTTGAACATGCAACCAATGGATCTGAATCTTTTAACGTATTAGACATTTTCATTAAAAAGGTGTTAAACGAATATTGACAGGCATTCAGTAAAAGTTCGTCTTGAACTCAACTGTCGAGGCCATTAAAACGTTCATATTTTGGAGACGGCAGGATGTTAAGTATAAGGAATGACTCACCATCTTGGCTGGATTTAAGAACATTTTGAAGTGACCTGGTTAACAACCGTCAGTTCAGGTAAAAAGGTCGAACCTGATGTTTCTATGCTCCCTACAGAGCGGAATATTGTACTGAATGTTTCGCCAATATATATTTGGAGTTTAGAGCTGCCACTGTGACTAATATTGAACATAGCAATAGCTCAATACATGTGACAAATTGCTCTGGAGATAGAATCTTCAAACAGTGCCCATGAATTGAATTAACCCATCCAAGAACTGACTGGTATATCGAGCGTTCATTAGCAGCGGTAGGAGACGGTGTATTTATATTTAGAATTGCTCAGCAATACACTTCCCCCTGCTGTCAACAGGCATTCTTCTCCAACTGAGCTCATGGCAAAGCACAAAATAATCCCCACTGAGGTTTATCTTTTTTACTTATAGTTGTGTGTGACACCCAATGCCTGAGTGAAGCAGAGATGGAAAGGAAAGGTGCCAGCTCTCTGGAAAATGTGGTTTTGATTTAGAGCGGGCTAAGGTTATGTAATTATATTTTACTAGAAGTCTAGTCATTTGATAAATATATCAGAATATGCAATAAAGTGAAATTGAGTTTTTCTTCTCCAGAGGATGTTGAGGAAGGTAAGACTTCCTTCAGATGTGAGAACAGCCCTCAGGAGGGAAGCAGCACTTGGTCAAATCTCTTGACACCAAACCATCACTGGAGGTTACCTGTGAAATCAGTGACCTCTTGGTTAGCGATTTCTGTCCACGTCATTGCATTCAGTCTCCATAGTAACCAACAGTTGCACTGACCAAAGGATTTAAGTATTCTTAAATGCTTTATGGTGTTTGGTTTCGACTTTTATGAACACAACTGCACGAGGGCTGGAGCTGCACAGCAGACCACACCCGTTTGTTGTCTGGACCAGCGCAGGTTAGCTGGAACCCGTCAAAGCCAGTCAACAACCAAACCACAGCAGCACATCCTGTGCGTGTGCTCCATGCTGCAGCTGTAATCAATCCCTTTATTGTGTATCTTCAGGTACACCGCAATCCATACATCCCTATTTGCTTTGGCTTTCATAAAACAATTTTTTTCATTTAAAATGATTAGTCCCTCTACTGAATTTTAGTTACTCAGAATTTAGAAGCATTTATGCTTTTAATAATTGGTTGGTTGCGTATAAATTAACACTTTCTAATTCATAAAAAGACATTTGAAGTATATTTAGATCTTTCTGTGGATGGTGAAGTATTTGCCAATTTTGAAAATTTGACATTTTTTTAACCCACAGGTTCAATTAGGACCATGAATTCAACGTGAAACACATTTTAAATACAATTAGATATTCGTTAACTTAGGTTTTATTTATGAGAGCCCAGTTTTGCGTAATTTAAACAAAAACAAAAAAAAAGCCATAATCTTCACTGTCATTTCAAGGAAACTTTCCTCAGAAGACCAGGTACTGTTTCTTTTTGCTTTCTGTCGCTCCGTTTATCATTCTGATCATTCTCTCTGCTGCTGCTGTCTCAGATACGGATAAGCTGATTTAGCAACCTGCATTATCAACAGCTAAGTGATTCTGATTTAGATGGTGGCTAATTGATTGCTGAAAGTCTGCAATTGCCTGGAATTGATTGCCTGTGTCATTGTGTGTGCAGCAGCCTCAGAGGGTGTTGTTAGAGATTAGTCATGAACATGGCTGGCATTGCTGCCCTTCTCATGTTGGCACTTGGCTTTAGAGTGTGTGGTGCAGTGTTCTCTCCTTTCTCGCCAACACACACACACACTCACGCACACACAGAGCTGTTCTCACACCTCTCCCTGCTGTCTTTGAGACACTGCGTTAAGATGGCATTCGTTTTTGCCACATAATGACGACCAGTCTACTGAAACAGGATTTCAAATAGGCTTTTCCTCCCACTCAAAAGACAAATCATCCAACAATTAAGATATGAAATACTGCAGGAAATGCTAAGTCACTGAGAGAGTGTTTCTGGACTCAGTCTTTTTTAGGTGGTTTCTTGCTGGAAATGAGTCAAAACCACAATCCTGTTTCTATAGGAATATGTTTTCATCTAACACAACAGATTTGCAATAATCCTTGTGATTTGATTAGAAAAATAGAAGATCTTTCCCGAAGATTCAAATCAGTGCATCTCTGGATTATTTTATTAAAAGCATGCAGTGCACCATTGTTTCCAGCAGAGAGCGCTCCAACAAGGTACCACAACTGGCAACGTTTGCCATCAGTGAAAAGAGGCTACATGGGGAATAAATAGCTTTCCCTGTACACTTGCAATAATTCATCTTTGTTTGGAGCCTGTTTATGCAAATTGTAGATCTCAGTAAATGTTTTAATTTAAATCATAAGTCTTTAGAGATACGTTTGCCAGTTTTTCAATAGGGACTGAATTTCTTGCCAGCTTTTCTTTGTGAAAAAGCTCAAGCTCAGTCAAATTGGACGGGGAGTTTGTGTTTATGCATTTAAGCCATTGTGTGTTTTCTATAATAAGGTGCTTTAATTATCAATTTCTCCGTGAATTTTAAAAGTGAAAGAAAAAGAATATTGTATTGTGGTTGCCTGATATACCCCCTAATGGCACTAAAAGCAACTGAGACTCTGCTGTTGAACATTTGATCAGCCCTTAACACGTCAGTGTTTAAGTATTAGTTGATGAATCAGTTACATGTTCTGTTACTTTGCTGCAATAAGTTTATATTTTATTTTTTTACCCTTCTCTTTGCGCAGTACGTTAGAAACAACCTTCGACGCCACAGTGACGACCGAGGTGAACGGGCGGAGTCTCCCCGCCCTCGCTGCTCGCTCCTCCCCCATGGCCTGGCGTCTTGGCCAGTCTCAAACCCCACGTCTCCAGGCAGGCGAAGCCCCCTCCATGCCCAGCGGATATCCTGCGCCCAGGTCCAGCACAGCGGGCGCCGCCCCCAGCACGGGCCGATACAGCGGCCACTCAGACCCCTCCAGGTGTGTTAATCATTTATGGAAAAATCGTGAATTTTTAACATTCTTTTTGTTTCTTCTTATGCAATGACTTATAAAACTTTATTAGAAATTGCTTTGGGTTCATTTGAAATGTAACGGACACTTGGATGAAAAAGAAAGAGAATAGAAAGAGGCTACAGATATTTGGGAGCGGGGGGAGGGGGATCTCTGTCACTGCGGCAGAATCTCTACGTAGTTGAGTAGTTTAACACTGCTCTCAAGGTCTTTTTGACAAGTGACATGACTCATTTTCATTCAGCCGTTTTCATATTGCCTTTGTCCAAACAGAACTCAGAAATTCATTCATGTTTAGCTGGCTATTTAAACGGCAACCCAAGGCCTCACTTTTCTTTCTCTCTGCATCAATACAAATAGGCTGCTGTCATCCACCAAGGCTGTCTTTGGTTCTTCAAGCCTTCAACGGGAATATTCAGATGATGCATTTCCGCAAACGTTGCTGGCTGACAAATTACCTCAATAAGAAAAGGGACAAGTTTTGCTAAAAGCATTATAGTGCCTCCCCAGCTAGTGGCCTTCATTGATTACTATGTAAAAAAAAAAAAGTCAAGAGATGCGTGAAACCTATTCCGATCCCACATTTACTCACTTCCACATGGCTGGAACATTTGATCAAATGGTTTTGTCCAAGTTTCAAACTTCTGACCCCAAGTCGTCGTCTTTATGATTAAGAGAGATTCTTTGGCAGGTGCTAACCCAAAATTCAGCAAAACCTCACCCTGCATGGAACTGGAAATCACTGGAATACCATGCAACTATCTTGTAAAGCAGGTCTTACATCACATTTGACTAAAAGATGGAGCCCATCATTAATGAAGCACCTTACAAGCTTTGATGCCTTCTGGCTCCACAAATAAAATGCATTTCCACACATGGACAATCCAACCACCTTCTGAAGAAAGACTCACTGACCTCAATCTTTAAAAGTATGCTTGAAGAAGTCAAGTTGAGGCTTTCCATTTTAAAAACTTAACACATTTGGGTTTTCCAACAGAACAATGAACCCAAACACACATCAAAACTAATTTTGAATGGATAAAACACATCATTCTATAGCTTGATAAAACACGATATAGAACGGCTCGAGCCATTGTTTTGGTTTTAATATTTCAATTACTAAAGAATTGACCATTCGCAGATACCTAACCGACAGTGGGCTCCACCTGTACGGACGGACGGCAGGCCGATCCTCGGATGTGGCTTCTCCTCGGGAGATTGCCCAGAGAGGGAGCAAAGAGATGCAGGGCGACATTGACAGGTGAGGACAGAATCGATCAGTGTTGCTGTGGCTGCTGGTGTCTGTGCCGAGATGATGCGCAAGAGAATAACCCAAGCACAGGAGGAGGCAAAAAAAAGTCCTTTCAATCATGGCAATGTGTATTAACATTGTGTCCCTAACATGTTTCTTCATTAGCTTTTCTGGTTGCTTTTCATTATCAGATTCAATCAGCAGAACAAGTTTAAGAGCAAACACTACAGAGTGCACTGTGATGTACTGTTAATGATGCTGATGCATAAAAATAAAATAAAAATATAAAATGTAGTAAAAGTGAGCTGATCAAACTAATGAGTCTTCGAGCCTTCGATGTTTGGAGAGAGATCTGTGAGCGTTTTTGTCATATCAAGTGACTCTACTTACTGTACTGTTAAATTATTAATGTTAAGACTGGAATGTAAAACATCACATTTTGCTTTATTGTATTCAGTGAATGAGTCGCCTACTTACTGTTATCCTTCTGTTGCCTATGTGCTTTATGTCTCTTACTATTAAGTGTATGCTGTCTGTTTTCTGGACAGTATTTTGGAAAAATTGAGGATTCAGAAAGCATGAGCTTACTGAAGACGGAGGTTTGTAATGGTATAAGGACATGGGAAGCAAGAGGAAACTTAAACCGCTGTCATTCTGGTTCCTGTGCTGCCATGTATGTTACCGTATCACAAAATGTTTTGCATATCTCTAAACATGAAGAAATTAAGGTGTGAAAACATCAGCTTTGTTTCTACTTTTTTGATTACAGTATCTTGTTTTAATATACACAAGGATCAACTGGTGTTTTAAAACTCAGATATGCCAATGAACCTTCATCAGCACAGACAAAGTGTCTGCATAGTTGAGCATGAGATTGGAAAACTGTATTGTTGGGTCTTTGCTGCGACATTTGAGCAACACTTGTGTAAAAAAAATCTTTAGTGGTGGCATATAATTGTGAATATAGCAGGCTCTGGAGTTTTATTTTGACATTTTAAGGACTTAGTTTATGCTATTACCAACTCTCTAGACAGACTTGTGATTTTATATCACGAGTGTCAAAGTGTGACTTATGGGCTATTTGGTACACTTGGAGTGAGTTTATGTGGCCTGTGACTATGATTTTACAACAGTACAAATTTAGAGTTGATGCAGAAGCATTTTTATTTTACTGTTGAGTAAGTCCTTTTTAAAACCAAAAATGTGAATTACATGCACATTGTTTGGTTCTACTTTAACTCCATTGTTCATACCATTATAAACATCTAGTGACTTTACACAAAAGGAGAATTTATTAAATGTAGCTAAATGTTTCCAAACTGAAACAGAAAACACGTTTTTATGTGTCAGATCTTTAGTTTTCTTAAAAAAATAAAAATAAAAAAAATCTGCCAACATTTTTTTATTTTTTTATTTTATTGTTGAGCAGAAACCAAATACGTCACACACAGTCTTTTTGTGTGTGTGTGTATGGTTTTAAGTGATAAAAATATTCGTTGTGGCCCGTGGGTATTTTCAACTTTACAACTTTGGCCCCAGTTGCACAAACAATTATATTACAGCGTGATAAAACTGCATGTAATTTAGGGTGTTATGAGGTTTTGCACTACATAGTATTATTAGCATCTGTTTTTGTTTCATCCCAGAACAAAGTGATCTACATTTGGAGTTTGTTTTTGCTATAAATCAGCCGACTGGCGTTCTGGCTTTATGTGGCCTGAGTCGGGGAATCAGCAGGCCATAAAGTCTCCAGCTGAACCACGTCTCTTAACTAAAGACATGGTTGCTGTGCAGAAAAAGTTGGTGTTCTATTTCCACTCTAATTTTTCTTCCATCGTGCCACAAAACGAAGAGCAACAGTTTCAGTTTGGGTTTCATAAGTTAAACCCAGGGAGTAAAGGCATTGTTGGAGCATTCTAAACTTAGTTTCCCTATAAATTTGAAATGCAAGGCAGACATGACAAAGTGCAATTTGGTTATTGGAGCTGCAAAACCTCCTGCCTCCAGCTTGTTGAGCAGGTGTGATGCTGATTTAAACCTGTCAAAAAAAAAATTGTAAGGACTGACATTAAGAGAGGTTGGAAGAAGTCGACCGATGCGGTGACATTCTCCGGCTTTTACTTGTACTGAGATTTCAGCAACGGCCAGAACAGCATGAGGCGGAAAAGACAAAAAAAAATACAATCAGACGTGTGTCAAGTTTTTGACGTCTTTTCTTCTTTCTGCTTTCAATTAGAGCAGCTCTGTTTGAACACTTCAGCAAACCTGACGACATGTTGCAGGATTTCCTGGACAATGGATGTCAAGCTGTATTATTCAGTGAACACGATGTGGAAGCGGATTGATGATGTAATTAAAAGCGACTGGTGATTGATGCCTGCGTCTTCATGTTTGCCAAACCATTATATCCTGTTGCTGCGGCTTGCAGTTGTACGTGTATCATTTGCTTTTTTGCAAGGTTGTACATTAGAATTTGTTATTTTTTGGTATTGATTACCTGTGTGACCTTGATTGTAAAACCAGATGCTGTACGTAGGCTATAGATTTAAACTCCGTTATGCAACCACTACATCTGTGACGTGGAAAAAAAATTAACTAGTTTAATAATTATTGAAGAGAAATAACACAGAACTTAAAAAAATGATAAAAGCTAATGTAAACTCAAAGGGTATAGAAGAATTTAATGCAGTTAGAGAAAGGGCTGGATGATATGGCTGAATAACATATCACGATATAAGCTATTCATATCAGTCGATATCAGTAATGATTAGTTTTTGTTTTAGTTGTCTGAAATACTGCCAAACTGGTGGTTTTTTTATTATTTTAAGCGAATATGATGTTTCGACTTGAAACTGCTGCTGTGCAAGTTTGTCAACAGGTTGTTGCTAGGTAACCAAAGAGTGAGTTAGCTGGCCGCAAGAAGTTGAGTGGCTAAAGCTTTTCTTCTGCCTACAGTTACTATAAATACAAGCATAGGAAATAAATGCTTAATACATGATGAGCATATAGGTTTAGTTTATCTTTATTTGCTTAAGTCTCTTATAAGCAATGATGCTAACTCTAAGCAATGAATTAGCATTTTGTCACGTTAGCCTGAACTAGCTGTCTTGCCACCAAGACAGTATTTATTTTGATGTGAAAGCTGTGGTGTCGTTCTATAACAATATATTGTAGCATGTGTTTGTGCACATAGGCATGTGGAATCTGAAATGTGCGTATTGACAGTTTTACAGCATATGAGAGGCTATGAATTAACAGCCAGCACCTGCAAGTAACGTCTGCCTAACTGTTCAGAGTGTTCAGGGAGAAAAGGATAAGAACCTTATGACCTTATTTCCTATGATTGTCTGGTTGTGTGGTTAGATCTCTGTATTTATTTAGCTGTAATGCTAACATTGACATTTCTTAGTATTTTTAATCATTGAACAGCTCTCTCTCTCACTTTCTGTGTGCACTCTGTCCTGGTACAGTTTGTGTTCATTCAGCCAAGGTTTTTGGTAAAAACAAAATATATTTTTCTCTCCACAATGATCAGTTGAGTCATTTTTCCTTGGAGGCAGTTATGTATGACTCATCAAAACACTCTGAAACTGAATACTTGTCAGTCTTGAAGTGATCTTCCTGTCTGCCTTTAACCTCAGGGTATGATGAGAATAAAAATGAATCTGGTGAACTTTCTCCATATCTGAATATTTTGCTAAAGTTTTTCACTTTCCTTTGGTTTAAAAAAGCAAAAAACAAACAAAACAAAAAAACAGCTTTTCTGTCTTGGCACACCGTGCCTCAGGGAAAACAATATTGATGTCTGCCTTCCCGTTGGTTTCCTAGAGGCAACACTCTCCCCACAGGATCAGAGTTTGAACTATGAAACCTTGATTTCTTTTGTTTCTTCCTTTCCATTTTCCCCCAGAAAACTATATAAACGGAGATAAAAATACCCGACCCTTCCCCCAGCGCCGCTGTGACGAGTGATTGTCAGCGGCTGAGCTGTCACTTCTCGCTGACATACACCGGAGCTCAGGGGGGAAATTTATATCCGAAGCAATTGCTCACCAGATTTCACACCTCAGCCTGGCTTTACCTCCGCAGGACAAGATCTGCCTTCCACGAGTATATTTCATCTTTTATCCCAAAGCCTGCTTTTCCCCAAAGCCCCTGCCCAGAAGGGAAATGAGTACTGGATAAGTCACGGGTTCAGACAATCTGTTTACTGCCTTACCTTTGGAGAATTTCCAGCACCGGAAATGTGCATGCTGCCAATCAGAAAAGTACAAGAGAAGCGTTTAGCTTCATTCTTCAGAAGGAAATCCAGACTGACAGCCATGTATTCTTCACTGTTAACTGCTTTGAATGACTTGAGATGAAATATGTTAGTCAGTCTGAATTATTTCTTGCACATCTCTCCACTTTCTATTAGGTTTAATAGGAAGTTGCTTATTTTATGCATTAAATACATCAATTTGTTGCTGATTAAACCTGATCAAATGCAGGTTTACGGCACAAACCAAATTAGTAGTTCTTACAGCAGAACTGTAGACGTAAGCAGGATAGAATATGCAGTTTGGGACAAATTGCTTTCCCACCAATCAGAACTATGAAACAGCCAATAACTGCTTATTAAAATTTAATCCGGTCGTTATTCTGAGCGATCAATTTTAAAGGGCCGCAGAAAGACGGCCCTTATTGGATCGCCCCCAGTGTAACAAGAGCACCAAGCCTGTTGTCCTCCCTTTCCAATTCTCCAGGCTCAGTCACAACCGTAGTCGGAGTTTTCAGGAAGCAGAAAGCGCGAGCTGATCGGTGTACACAAACTGAGCTCCCAGGAGGCTCGTTACGCTTCCGTGCTCTTTGCAGGCTGAGCGCTGCCGGCTTTATTCCAAACCGACAAAATCCCAGCAGAAACGCATCTAAATGACTCATCATGTCACCAAGAAAAAGGCCCAAATCAACACATTCAGTCACAGTTTAACAGCTCGGGGAGTGTGCTGCAGGGAGCAGACCGGGGAGGCGGGGATTGAACCAATGACTTTCTGATTAAAAACAGGGACGTGCAACAAGTCTGAGTCTGATTATTATTATTTTTTTTTTTAGTCATCAATGCCAGGTGAGCTGGTGTAGGGTCGTAAATGTTTTTAGATTTCCTTTTCCACCACAATGTTTTCTCGAATGCTACGTAGAGCTGGGTATGGTTCAGAAACTCAATTCAATTTAGATTTTTTTTTCAGTCTACCTTATTGTAGACTTTCCTTGTGTGTACTAGACATACAAGGAATCAAAATGACTCCCATGCTCATCATCCCGTGCTGAAACTAAAAACTTGAAGACATCAAATTACATCAAATAACCAATAGTAACAATTTTTTCCATAATCCATAAAAAATGCAACAGTAATATTTTAAAAATCTCATTAACCAGATACCTTATACAATTTTGAAAACACAATTCGATTTGCTATTGAGACAATTTAATATTGATTTAAATACTTTGATATTGATTTAGTAATAAGTTGCATACAAATAATTCACTGGGATGCCTATTCATTTTTGGTATTAGTTTTACATTATTCCTGCAAATTACAAACAACTATGGTGGTGTACATTACTTAAGACTTTATATATTCACATAATACAATAATACTTGTATTCAATAAGGAATACAACCCATGCTAGTACTGTTTTAAAATTTAATGTAAGTGTCTGTAAATGTAAATAGTTTTTCTTGTGGGAACTGGTATAATTTATAAATAATTTTTAAGCATATTTGAATAATATTGTCATTCTGACCCACATTCCCCACCAGTAGGTGTTGGCAACACATACAAAACACCTGTTTACAAACCACCAATAAATTCAAGAAGAAGAAAACTTCACATCAAAGGGTTTTATATGTGACACTATAAAAACAAGCATTGGCCAGGGGACCTAACTGATTCACAGGGTTTTCCGAACAAATATCAAATTGGAAAAATGTACCGCAATGCATTGATAAATCAATATTTTTATTCCATTCCTTAGGGTTGGGGAGGAATTTCTAACTCCATTGGTAGGTTTCAGTGAAATTTTTTAACCGCAAATTTGGAAATCTTGAGTACGGATACAAAGCACCGTGATTGATCTGACAGAGAATCTCAATGTCGGCTCTGAAAAGAGCACATCTGGAGATGTACGGGTCCCTCAGATGGTTAGTGAGTTTGAAAACAATGGAGAGCCCAGCTTTTCCCCTAAAAGCCCTTTTCATCTCTAAAAATATCCCTCTGCCATGCAACATAGATGAGCACGTGCCCGTGGCTGTGCTGTCAAGCACAGATGCCTATGGAGAATGTTTTGACACCAGCAGGCTCCCATTTCTCTGCAGAGACATGAATAAGTAACGGGGCTTTGCTTTTAGTGTCCCAGTGTCATGAATGTGCGCTGCCATCTCTCCGCCTCTGTTGACTGGTCTGTGGCAGCTGGCTCTGCACTACTTCGTTTTTTTGTTTTTGATTTGAAGCTGTTGGGGGATTGGAGGCAACCATGTTGAAATGCCTTCTACAGTTTTGTTGTCCATTCCCAACAAGAGAGAGCTTGTCTTCGTCCACATTTGAGTGTGTGTCTGCAGATGTGCGCACATGTTGCCAAGCAGCAGGATCCAGGCTGTCAGTCCGCGGCAGTCGTGGCGAAGCTGCTCTGCTTGTCAAGTGCTGCTGTAAGCAGTGAGGAGATTTGGAGGGAAAGAGGTTCTCGCTATCTCTGACAAAGCCGGTCATTATCTAAGTTTGTGGTGTGTCATTTATCTCTGCCACTGGCGCTGCTCAGGAAGCAAATATCCTACAGCATTGCACCTGAAAGTGTGACACTTCAACATTTCTGCTGTCTACGCTTTCTGAAGTTTTCTCTTTCAGTCTTCACATTCCTCAGACTTTTGTCTTTTTCTGGGTCTTGAACTTTATCAAATGCACTCAGGCATACAGACTAAACTTTGCAAACTTTTGCAAGTTTGAGGTTGAATCCCTGATTCAAACATCTAGGTATATTCGGCTAATATGCATGCAGTCGTTGTGCGAGTTGTACCGACTCTACAGCCTGCTTTCACATGTTGTCTTGCATCTCTGTGTAAAATGGGGTCACTCTTGAAAATGAGAACACGTGTCTCAGAAGAGTAACCTATATACATAGAAATCAAACAAGAATATCTACAATACTCACAAAAAGTTAGGGAGTTCACCCTACAATGAAAGTGGGCTGAGGGGATCATGCAAAAGTGATTTCCTCTTCATGCTACATGAGGTGGGCATGCTACAACAAAAACATCCCAGTGTCTCAGTGTTCTTGACCGTCAATCTCACCTTGACAAGTCATCTCATGCTGTACACAAGTCGAGTTATTGTCTGTTGAGACGTGGCATCCCACTTTTATTGACCGGCAGTCCTCAGGTCACTGAGGTTCTGGAGTCCAGAGTTACGAGCCTCTACATGGCGACTCAGTTGATACCAGGGGTTTTCTGCGGGACTGAGATCTGGAGAAAGTTCAGGCTACTCCATTCAAGGATCCCCAGTCTCCACTTGTTGCTCCCTAATAATCCGACATTGATGAGTTGGAGCACTTTTGTCCATGAGGATGAAATTAGGCCTGTGTTGCTCATTCTGGGGCACAATGACTGGATTAATGGCGTCATTCAGGTGGTATTGCCTTGTCGATGTCAGTGTATTGACTAGCCATAGCTGCCCACGCTTGACACCAAAGACTCGTCTGGTGACAGCAGTGGCTGAGACGTAGCGCTCTCCTTGAAGTCTCCAACTTTTCTTCTAAGCATGAATCAGCTTCAATCAGAGAACAGCACTAAAGCCCACTGATCCCTTGTCTAGCGTAGTCGTGTCATCTAGCACTCGTCATCTGGTTCCGCAGTGCACTGGTCACAATGAAGGGGTCATCCCTGTGGAATGTGGCCAAAGGATGTCCACTTAGATGACTCTCTGACTCTTCACTTTTCCAACCTCTTGATGTTCTGTTACCCTCTACGTTCAATGGCCAGTTCTGTCTCACAATTGTGAGGTCTTATTGATCTTATTGATCAGCTGCTATGTGTCATCTTGACCTGTTCAAGTCAAAACGTGAACGACATGATGCAGAGGACTGCTTAAATAAGAGTTTTTATTGAACAAAGATTTACTGGTCGAATCCAACAGCTGTTGTGAATTTTGTCATTAAGCATTGTCATGATGCTAGAGAACATCAAGTTACGTTAAAAGAACTCGCATGTTGTACATGTGCATAATTTCTGCAAGTGAAACCACATGTGAAGTGTTTTTCAAGAATTTCAAAGTATAAAACGGTGTTTTCCATCTTACTAGAAAACGTTTCAACAGGTAAAACGTGTCAGAAAGCTGTTTTACATGTGGAATACCTTCAGCATCGACCGGCATGCCGTCGGTAGTTTTTGCCTTAGAGACATACTCCAAGAACAGCTTGTATACTTGAACTTGTCACTGGTTCAGTGGTTGATGTGCCCACCTGACCCCATGAGGACGGATCCCTGGGTGACGAGGCCAGAGGAATAATGCTGAGTGAGGTCAGAGCTGTCTGTCTGTTTTCCTGAGTGATGACAAGCCCCATATGGCCACGTTTTCTGCTACCCTACACAGTTTGTCTAAGCCTCGATAACCTGCTGTATTCACGTTTAAGCAAAAAGGATAAAAACATGATTTATCCAATGCCTGACTCACTTTAAATGCTAATAATTATCTTTTCCTTCCTTTCAAGGCTAGAGGGAATTATTCAGACAGCCTTTATCATCACTAACGTTAACATTTGCAGAGTTTGGGTAATTAGCATTTCCTGCACAACAGCAGTATCTATTTTATTACATTTAGTTCATTCTAATTGCCTGACTCCATGTTTTATGTGAAACAGTGACGGTATCAAAATGACTCACCTTAAGCTTATAGAAAGATGACCTAAGGAAGGCACTAATTGCATTTTTACCCAACCACCAGACATAATTAGATATTATAAAACTCAATGATATTACCTAATACCGAGGTAATATCGTGTATCTTAAAAATAGTTTCAAAAGTTTCTCATGATGTAATAACGCTGAGTGAATATGCAGTGATATGAACACCAACATTTAAAACGACAATATAAAATGTTTTAATTGCTTTCAGTAAAAACATCTTACCAACCAGCTTGTTACTCAACAGATTGAGTTTAAACCATCACTGCCTTAATATGACTGACATGTGAGGCTTCTTTAGTTTTCATAAAACACAGAGCTAAGAAAGTCTCAAAATAATAATAATAATAATAATAATAAAATATGCAGTCCATTTGTCTTTTACTTTTACATCCAAATCCAAAAATCCTATTTGCTAGCTTATAAAACAGACAATCCCTGATATGTGAGTCAAGTCCTTCTGCTGACTGACAGTCATTTGATGGGTTCAGACCTGACTGTTATATTACTAAAATGGTAAAATCACTTATTTTGTTTCTCTGTAAGGACAGAAATGCTGATTAACTTTTGCTGAAAAACATTTTTGCAGTGAGCTCAACTCCTTCACTTGGGGACAGTCTGGTGTGCATGTTTGGGCTCTGGCTCATGAGCCGTTTATTTGCCCGTTTGCCAACAGTTTGTCGTAGAGTTGAACAATCTCCACTGGGGAAAGTCAGGCCTTCTGTAAACCTCTACACTGGTGAGCAACTGTTGTCATATTTGACTGCATTGCAGCAGGGAGCCGGACGTCTTGACCAGCTTGGTCCGGCTCCGCTGACGTCTTACTGTCTGTCACTGCTTGGCAACGGACACGTTTCCAGCTTTCTGCTCCAAGGTCACCTTTTTCTTTCCTTTAATTGAGTTGGGTTGAAATGAATTGAGTTAGATGCCACACAGTAACAATGCACGTCTACTTGTCCTTGGTAACAAGCGTCTTATTAGAGACAAAAAATAATAGGCCAAGACTTTTCTATCTTGAATATGTGACAATTTGTTTTGCTCCATGAGCTACAAAGTTCTTGTTTTTTTTGTTTTGTTTTTTTTTAAACGACTAAATTATTCACTTCAAGGGATGGGACTGAATTTTTTTGTTTTCTGGGTGGGGTTCTGGGAAGAGTTTTATAACCTTATTTTACCAGAAGCAGTGTATTCACCCTGATGAAATGGACAGACTTCTGCTATTTTAAGTAAACTTCAGTTTCAAAGTTGTCATGTGGCGTTCATGTAAACGCCATTTTCTAAATCTTTAAACAGTTCTAGTGATTTTGGTAGATCCTTTTCTAGTGAGAAAAATATTTATTGGTATAGAATTCCGGTTTGATGCTGAATGAGTTTAAGAAATAGTCTTGAAAAGAGCATTAGCACAAACTGCTATAACAATGAGATTGAAGGTTTTAGTGTGGCAGAAATCTGACTTAGCTAGCACTACAACTAACTATTTATTGACAACATACAGATACTACAACTCAACATTAATATTATTAAGCCAAGGTGTAATGTACATTCATCACTGACAAAAATTAAAATAAATATTGTAGTTGCACAATTTTTTTGTTTGAGCTAAATTTAGTACAATTTCTTAGCTACTTGAAGTTGGTTTTGATCAAGTCCAATTGGAAGGACTGACTATAAAGCTGAATGAGTTAAACACTGGCCTGTACGGTGGCCAAGAAGGGTCACCAAAATGCAAACACAACGCAACCACAAAAAACAACAAAACTGCAAAAATTATAACACATCAAAGGCCACAACAGAAGTTATGCTAAAAAATGAAACTTTTAGCTTTTTTATGCTATGAAGTTTATCGTCACTTTTGTTATGATTATTCCATTGCGATTGGGTTACCACATGTTGCGCTCTTTGTTGTGGTCTTTGCTGCTGTGTTGTGGCTTTTGCAATTTGTTGACCCTTCTGAGCCACCGTAGGCTTATGATTTATAGAAAAAGCCTTAGCATAATCAGTTTTATTTTTAAGAATGGAGACTTTTAACAAGGAACAAGTCCCTGTCTAAAGTAGACATTGGATTAGCAGTGAAGCTAACACTAACAAAAATGCTACATCAGTTTTCTTAATGTTTTCTTCGAAGTGAACAGTTATCTACTTGAACAAGATAACTACTGGTTTCAAAAGGACAAAATTATTTCAAACCAAAACACCACCTCAAAAAGATAAAACTGTTTTAAGGAGTTCTCTTTGTCATTAAGGACTCTAAGTGGTCAGGTTTGTAGTTAGGCTAGCTAACATGTTCAAGTGGCATCTTAGAAGTAATTCTTGATAACTCTTGGCTATTTTTGTCTGCCATTCTCTGTTAAATTTTTGTTTATGTGGACCCAAATTTTCAGTAACAAAACTGTCTGTTATAACCATATGTAGATTTGTACCCGGTGGGAAATGTCACAAGTGGTTTAATGTATTTTCCTATAATTTCGTACTTCATATTTGATATACTCTCCGTTTACAAAGTTTACCTCTAAAAACTGTGAAACTAGAATAGTTAATACTGCATTTTTCTGTCTTTGAGATCAAATCAACCGTTGCCGTCCTTTTAAAGCATAAGGTTGCATTTGGTCACATAGATCTACATGTGATCTGCAGACACAGAAGCTACTGTTAGCCATCTCCCAGAAATTGAGAGATGACTATGTGAATATGCAACAGCAGATGGACTGACATCTCTTAGCGTCTCATATTATGCATGAGATTTCCTCCGGTCTAAGCTTGTCATCAAACAAACAGTTCTTATTCGGTAAGTACTTCCTCTTTGATTTGGCTCCGTTCTGCATCGTCATCCTCCTTTAATTAACCCCGTGAAACCTGCCGCTGACAACATGTCTGATCGGCTCTCCAAGGACTTCTCGGGCCCATCCTGGTCAGGAGGAGAGGGAGGGGAGGGGTGAGGCGAACAGAAGGGAGCAGGAGCTGGCAGTCGCAGTAGGTAGAAGTGGAACACTGATGAGTCCTTTCTTCCTTTCTTTCTTTCGCGTTTCCATTTCCTCTTTTGACAAGCCAGTCGAGCCTCGGCAGCTTCCATGTTCTCCGTCAGGTGAAGCTTCGCCTCAAGTCTTTTCAATGGTGAGCAAATAGAAAGCAACTGTCCCACAGGAGGTAAGTTGATGACAGAACTTGAACTATCCTCTGTAGAGATCTGAGACAATAGATTAATGTATTTATGTATTGTGTGTTTGAATGAAGTCAAATTATGACAGTTTATTCTCTCAATAAGGCTCTTTATGTTTCACTTTGGGGATCAGGAGACTTATTGCTATGACTTAGATTGAAAGGAATTATATATATATTTTTTTTGTTTCCTTAAACTACATTGTGATAATTTTGTCTTTACTTTTTACAGTGGTTCAAAAAATAGTTATTTCTGCTCACTTTTTCAAATATATTTGTGGACATAAAGTTTTTTTTGTTTGTTTTTTTTTACTATAAGCTACAAGCATTTAATTAAGATTACACAGAGCTTCATTAGCTAAATCTATGATTCACTTCAGATTTAACTTATATTAGGATACTGTATACTGTTTGAATGAGTTTGATTCTAAATGTTGTTGCTACATTGGTGAAAGAATCAAACACTGTCAGTGAAGTTTACTGGATGGATGGATGGTAATTGATGGGCTTTATTGGTCAACTAATATTTTGGTTGGATCAGTGGAAGGTGATTGGTTGGCTGTTGCTTATTGGTTGGTTGGACGGATAAAGTGAATACATTTGTTAAATTTGACTAATATCAATAAAAACTCATATCTCTCTTTTAGTAACACCAATTTTGGTTTCATTCTGCATAATAAAGTTTGAACAAGTGCTGTTTTTACCAATCATCCCGGTTTCATTTTGTTTCTTGCCATTTCCCCCAGGCAGCTATTTATTGGTCCTGTCAGCGGGGAGTAATTTACCACTTCACAATCAGGCCGTTTCAAACACCGTCTCTTCTTCGCTTGGTATCATTTCTTTTTTAGAGCTGTTGAAAGAGTGCATTGAATATTGTATGAGCTCATTCCTGCATGGCTGAGCAGAACCACAGCAGCCTGTTCATAGTGGTGATGCAGCCGGTTAAAATCAATAGCAAAAGATTGCAATAACAAGGAAAAAAAGTCTCCCCTCAGGGAGCTGTTTTTGTCTCGTAAACACCTGCTATAAAACATAATTTGAGTTGGTACATGTTCTGAAACAGCATTTGACATGAGAGAAGCATTTTTTTTAAGCTACTTGAACCGAGGTAACCAAGGAGGTCACAGTTAAGACATCACAGGTTTATCCAGCAGTTATAAAAGAAACTCATTAACAAAATGACTCATTTAGCAACTTTCACACATTTCCCTTCTTCATGATATAAAACTGAAGCCATCTCCATCCTGAATGATCTACGCCTGAGTATTCAGCACTCATGCTTAATTTAGGAAGTTATGACACAAATGTCCGACCTGCCTGCCTCATCTGTAAGGTTACCGAGTTTGTTTGAGCCGTCTTTTCAGATGACGTAACGGCGTGTTGGTCTCAGAGGAGGAGCTCGGTTAGCCCCCGTCTCTGTAACAGAAATCATTGCTGATCCTGGGAGGCAGCCTGATGAAATATTCACACTGTTACAGTTAGGGTGGTCTTTTTATAGAGCGACACCTTTTGTTTTTTTTACTAAGCCTTTAGCCAGAGAAATCTGAGCTTGTTCAGCATCCAGAGAAAATCTTCCTTTTAGAATTAACACATGCAAAGCACAAGCAGCAGAAGAGTTGAACATTTTTCCCCTTGTTTATTACAAATGACTCATCTGGTAAATCGGCGTGCGCTTTAAAAACTCCCCCTTATATCCTCGACAACTCACTCCATAAAGTGAGTTGATCCTTTTAAAATTAAAAAACAAAGAAAAAACAATGACTGTAGAAATATAACATACCTGGACATGATGAGGCAGAACACTGTGTCCACCCTATTTATTTTAATATAAGTCTATAGTATTGTTTTGGAAAATACATGCATTATAAGATAGAAAACAGTATAATAGTTTAGCAGTTCCTTATAATGACATTATTCATGCTGTCTCAACTACATCACATATCATACAACAGTATCATCAGCGTAGAATCTCATCTAGATTTACTTGCATAACACTACAAATAGATGCTGTGTATTGGTAAATGTATCCCAAACCATCACATGTTTTATCCTTTTGTGTGTCACTCCACACCAAAACAATGCAAGAATTACACATAATATTCGTATGCAGTACCATGAAGACCCACCAATCTGTTTCCAAATTAGCAAGTTAAAACATTTTCAGGTTTTCTGGTGATTTAAAGAACCAGAAACCACAGAGTCAGATGTGGCTATATGGAAGGAATATAACTACCATGCAAAGTCAGGAAGCATCTTAAAGATGGTTAAATGTGTCACAAAATATTTAATAAGCACCATCTTTTATTCAAGGATAATTTTCTCTTTTCTTGCAAAGGTTATTTCTAGTTTAATTTGTTAAAATAAGTGACAAACTAATATGTGTTTAATTTTACTCATGTACTATAGACATATGAAACCAAAATGGGAAGTGCTTGCTTAACTTTGAATTCATACTATTTTAGACTTGGGCCGGGATGAGATTTTCATAGTGTTTACATCATAATCACACATACAATAAAATCTAATATAGCAAATTCATAGGTCCAGTAATAGTATACATAATATTTGTTGTTTTGGATACAGACTAAAGTGAAAATATCAAATTAACAGCAGCTAACTTTTGAGTTTTCTAAATTTGAAGTATAACATGCTAACATTAGCTGTTTAATTAGCTAAGCTATCTTCTTGTGTAGCCGCTCATCACGTACCAGCCTTAGTTTAAAACATTTTAAACAGTGAGGATTGTAATACCTAAAAAATAACATTTAAAACTGTTTCTAAAAGCTTACTGTACCTTGACATTTAAGATCCGGACTTCCCAACCCTAGCTTCACTGATCTGTTGACCAATTCCACTTCCATGAACAACTCTGGCCTTGGCTTTATTCACTTGCTCCATTTCTTGTATCAGCATAAATAAAATAAAAAAAGAACTTGATCAAATAAGCCAAGGGAGCTCTTCACTGTGTGCAGATAGCACTCAGTTTAACTTAGTGTGTTAATTGAGCAAGAGATCACACAGAAGCTGCTCTAATCATCTGCTCTGCATTTCAGACTGACTCATTAGACGGAAGATTTCAACATTTCATTAGAGAGGCTGCGGTTGGATAAAAGAGCTAGCTCGCAGCTGCCAGCGAGAATATTCTAATGTTTAGATAGGAATTGGAAGTCATTGAGCTCCTACACAAGCCATCTGCCTCTGCGTCACATAGATGGACCTCGACGCTGGCTGCCCATGCTGCCAGCGCTCTTTCACCACCGTTCCCCCTTTTTTTGTGGTAAATGGGAATCATCTAGAGCAATTTGCATCAAGTAGACAGAAAATGAGGAGTTATATATTAAAAAGTTGATTTGTTCCTTCATAAGAGAGGCTGAAACAATACATGTCTGCATTTAGGCTTCTAAAGCAAAATGCGTTCATCGAAACGTCTTGCGTGTTTGATCCGCCGCGTGAGACGTACGTGAGGAAAAAGAATTTCTCCCCGTGAAGCTTTTAAGCTTCCTAAACTGGCGTTCTGCATTCGGTGACGCGTTCAGAGCAGCGTTCTGTGCATCTGCACAGGACTTGTCTTTCAGAGGACAGCCAAGGCTCTTTTGTTTATAGCGCTAAAAGTGCCTCTGCCTCTCTGCTGTCGTCGCCCGCAGGAGGGAGTGTCTCGGAGGATGCAGCAGAGTGCTCACACACTCCCCTGCCACCGCTGAGGTTTCTGATGTAAGCACCTCAGAGCAGAGGAAGTAACTTTTTAAGTCAGATTGGAGAAGTGACATCGCTGCAAGGAAAAGAAATATCCGCACAGGATCAACAGCAGATGCAAACCGGACGAACATTAATATGATCAAAGCAGTCGTCTGCATACAGTGACTTGCGGTTTTAGATAGAAATGGTTTAAAGAAAGTCATTTCAATGATTATTCTTTGTCTGTGCACTCAGAAAAGGCAGCAAAAAGTGAACTCTAATTTGAGCAAGTTGAACCCCACTTGGAAAGCTTTAACACCTGCATGTTTTAGCATGATGAATAGCTCTTTAAAAGCTGCAAATTTACACTGACGATTCATTTTTGTGCAAGCCAAACTTGTCCCATGCTTCACCCTGTCACCAAGATTCTTATTCAATAATGGCTTTGAATTGAAGGAGAATTGTAGAAGGAAAGGTTTGGATAGGAAAAATAACTAAGTAACATAAAAGAACTGAAACCGTTCATGTGGCGCCGTACAGATGTAATGAAAAGGAAATGAAGCTTTTTAGAGTAGGTTTTTTTTTTTCTTCATACCTGGTTAAATCATTGCTGTGAAGATAAATGCTGCCTGTTGGATGGTAAGAAATCAATTTTGCACTGCACCAGTGGACATCTGGGTTGCTAGGTGTCTGCAGGTGGCAGGTGCATATATCATCAAAATGTACCTTTGCGTGTCCCTGATGCTTATGTTAAAGCATTTATTTCCCCACTTTCACTGTGTCATGCTGTTAAAACAATAGAATTTTTGCACATTATTTTTACTTGGTCATTTATTTTAAGCTCTTCTTCATTTGTTTTCTTATTGGCAAATTTGTGAACTCGTAACAGTCGTTCCTCTCTGCCGTGTTCACTGTGTTTAGCATGGAAACCACACACCATCAGCTTTACTGCAGGGGGAAGGCTTTCACAGAAGTGTGTGAAACTGTGTCTTTATAGTTCTGTTCCACCTAAAAACTTAGGCCTCGGGTTGGTTGAAGTGAAATCTCCTGTGGTTCAAATGCACATGTGAGCGCCAAGTGGACCGGAGACTGCTCC
This sequence comes from Poecilia formosa, assembly GCF_000485575.1. Taxonomy (NCBI): domain Eukaryota; kingdom Metazoa; phylum Chordata; class Actinopteri; order Cyprinodontiformes; family Poeciliidae; genus Poecilia; species Poecilia formosa. Next base: position 645,803 of record NW_006800216.1, read on the forward strand.
GAAAAGAGGGAAGCAGACTATGGCATGGGGCATTCTGGGTAAATAGAAGCAAAACAAACGTACAAGTCTAGCGTTAGTGGGAGAAATGGCTCATAGTCTTTTGCCAACAGAAATCCCACAGCCCCTAAAATTTACATGTTTTTCATTTTGTGAGGAAAGAAGTCGTGTCCTTGTCTTTTTCTGTCGTTTATTTCAGTGGTTCTTGGTGCAGCGCCACCACATTCAAGGAGGGAACAAGGTTGAGTTGGTTTGACACAACAGCAGTGGAAATGGAACAAATGTTGCAGTTTTGGTCCTCAATTGAACCGAGTTTATTGGACTATTATGTGTGAAAACACCCTCACATTTTGAATGGTGTGAACAATAATGAACGTCACCCAACTACGTGAGCGCGTGTCAACAGTTTGACTTCCGCACGTCCTCGATGGGGCCTTAAACGTCTCGTCTTGTCCAGGGTAACGGATATATTGAGTTGGGGTCTCGTGTTGTAGCGCAGGTGTTTTCCTCTTTGTTATTTTTACGTTGGGTTTTTTAGCTGTAGAAGCTACAAGTGTTAGATCAGCTTTATCAGGCATAAGAGTGGGGGGTCTTTTACAATCACAAGCAGGAGCACAAAGGCAAAGCCAGATGCAGATGAGACTTGACAGGTTGGCATGGAAACCGAGTCGTCTCTACAAAGACTTTTTTTTTTTTTTTTGCATGTCTTAGCAGCTCCGTTTGTCATTGTGTGTGCAGAAATGTGTGAGTGAGAGGACAAAATAAGCCCAGAAAACCCGGTGAACTTTTTCTCTGGGCTTGTTTACCGAATCCGATGGCAGAAAATCTGGTTGGAGCTTAAAGAACCATATTGTGTGAGTTTTAACGGCAAAAAATAAAGTAGTGCAGTAATGATCCACTTGTTTGATCCATCTGCTTCTCATTTAAGAGCCTTTGTTTGTTTGCCTTCCAAATGAGATAAATCATAACAACAATAATATGAATCTTAGTCAGGCACAAACAATGAATCAGTTAGCCTGTTTTAACCCTAAAGAAAACAGAGCTCAGCTGTTTTATGTGGATGAGAGACGTTTATCTACTAATCTTCACTGCATTCAAAGTAGAGTTTAGTTACGGTATAGGCAGATGGCTTTGGATTCTGGATGCTTGTAAAGCAGCTCGGCTATTTTTGCTGTTCAGCTCGCAGAGAAAAAAGTGAATATTTAATCTCGGTCAATCTGTTTCTCCTTTTGGTTTTTTCTTCTGCTGCAGTTGGGACGACAGCAGCTCGGTGAGCAGCGGCCTCAGCGACACCTTGGACAACTTCAGCACCGACGACCTGAACACGCCAGCGTACTCCGCCACAAGCTCATCACGCAAAAGCAAGGGAGCGCAGGTGGGCCGCGCAGTGGATTCTGACCGGCAGCACGCCGATGTTTCTGTGTGGCAGAAATTCGAAAGGGTTAGGACACTGATGGGCACAGAGAGATAGAGCTCCAATACCTGTCGAAAGCATTTCCACCCATTGATCCGTTTCACATCTCATCACCTTACTCACTTCAGTGTACTTAATAATGGCATTTAATGTAATGGATCAATGCGCATTCATCTATTCATGGATTCTTTTCTTTTATTCTTGCCAAAAATTTACCTATTTTCAAATTTTTCCGTAGATCGCATCAAAAAACATTAAAAAGAAAATACGTCTTTGGAAGCTAGCATATCTACATGCTATGTTACTTTTTATGCTATTGGCTGATGTTTACAAAGCAGCCAATCCTGAAGCGCCATTCATTTTCCTTGGTGTTAATTGGCTGCACAGTGGAGATTAGCATCTGTGTTTGTGCTGAGATGGTTTCCATTGTGCATTTTCATGCATATTAAGGTATATTTGGTGGCTGAACTACTAAAATAAGCATTTATGAGCATTTTTGAGGAAATCTCAGGTATTTGTGGATGTTAGCTGTTTGCGGTAGGGTGTGGTCCCTAACCCATGTGATTACAGCACAGCAGGGACAACCTAAACTGATCCTGTTTCGGTAGACAGTAATTCAATTTGTAGGTTTACTCTTGCTCCAATGCACTGGATATTATTCATAGGTGTCAGAGTAAAGAGGGCTGGATGTACTGTAGATGCATGCCAGACTTTTTTAAAATGTATTTGTCCAAAACCCTGATAAAGCTCAGGAGGTTTTGCATATGCTTATGTTTTCATGTAAAAAATAAAACTGCCTCGTCTAACATCTTTATTTGGCCTGAAGCGAAGGCCAACCAGAACGTCAGCTCTGAAATCACAGCTGACGGTGGGAGCAGTAAGAGCAGCATTCAGCTCTCCTCTGAGGGGCCTTTGCTTTATTCTGCCAAGTATCCTTGGCTCCTCATGAAATACTCAACAGACTGTCCTCTTAAGAGACTCTGGCGTTGCTAGGGAGACTGACCATCTGTTAAGGTAGGGCTGCTTGTCACTGTTCTGTGTGTTTGTGTGGGAGCGTTTGTAAACGTCCCAAAACTGGAGATCTGTACATTGGAGATTCCAAAGATAGCTGCGACTTCACACCCTCACACACACACACACACACACACACACACACACACACACACACCCCGCTGCTTGAGCGGGCAATCGCCCATCCTTCTGGTGACTCACAACGTGTGTTTGAATGTGCTTAGTAGTTATTTCAAAAAGAATCAGGTTGATGATTTAGCTTGTATTCCCAAGCTGTAAGCTGATTTCAATAAATCCTCCAGTGAATAGACGACTTTTACAAGCACTTTCTACGTGCAGCTGAGAGAACGTCTTTTTCCAGTTGTGTTATCTCATAGAAACATCGACTAATCAGTGCTTTCTTTAATCCCAACAACCCCTGCAATCCCCCCTCTGCAGTCCCAGAAAGGAAGCAGGTCCAAGCATGCCGAGCCGGAGGTGAGCAGCAGTTGGGTTGGAGCCGAAGACCTGAAAAAAGTAGAGGAGGAGCTGGACATGAGCATGGACCCCAACGGCAGCCCCTCCCGGTGGAAGCCTTCCCCGTCTGCCTGTTCCCCCCAATCCCAGGGTCAGTATGAGGACACGGGTCAGAAGGCAGCCGGGCTAGCCCAGATGTCCCAGACGGGCTCGTGGAGGAGGGGCATGACGGCCCAGGTGGGGATTACCCCACCCAGGTCCAAGGGGACCTCCGCTTCACTCAAAACACCAGGTGGGAGAGGCAACCTTGACTGGATTAAAAGAAACACTGTGCATAGTAAAATAAATTCTTATTGTTTGGCTGCCTTCTTCCTTGAACATTTTCACAATTTACAACCCTAAAACTCAAAGCATTATATCAAAACTTTATTTGATTACAGAGTAGTACATGTACTTTCAGACTGAGCAGGAAAGCATTGATCAGAGAGACAGCCAAGAGGTCCAAGGTACCTCTGGAGGAACGGCAGAGATCTACTGCTCAGGTGTAAGAACCTGTTGATCGGATGTTGGTGGTACACTCTACAAAGCTGGTCTTAAAGGGGCAGTATTATGTAAAATCGACATTTTAGAGCTTTACGTCATGTATAATGTTATTCCCTTATTTTACCTGGAATGTTGCCTTGATTATTTCATGCATGTTTGAGAAATCATCTAATCTCCCACAGTAACCATTCAGCTGTGCAAAGCGATTTCCTTCAAGGACGAAGCTCTTTCTCGTATCTGCAGTTTCCAAGCTTCCTCTTTACAGAGCATCCACCTCCAGCCCTCTTCTGTGACTCCTCCACTCAGCTCCTTAAGACTAGCCAGTATCAATTAGCAAACAGCTGCGCTCATTATACAACGCTGGTAAAAACATTGTTGGAGTTAATAGAGGAGACATGTTGTGTTGACTTCCTGAAAGTCAGAAAAGAGCAGGTATTTATTAAAGAGACAGAGGCCCAATTTCTAGGAGTTAATTTTCTTAGTCAAACAAGTCAAACAATTGCTTCATTGTAGTATAAAATGACCCTATGTGCCATAATATTGTCTCTTAGTGTTGTTTTGGTAGGTTTCCACCAGCTATAAAATGAGGACAGCAAGTGTAGTATACAGTTTGAAGGGTTATTGTCTTGATCAATCTCATAAAATTCCAATAAAAGTCCTTTGAAATCCATGTGTCTAGGTATAAATTTAACTGCAGGATGCTATCGGATAGCATCCTGCCATCTGATAAAAAGATGGCAGGATGCTAAATCTGTGGTTTTTATTGTCTGTTTTGCAGGTAAAACAGATGATGCCAAGGCCTCAGAAAAGGGCAAAGTACCCTCCAAAAGCTCTGCTGGGATACAGCGCTCACCGTCAGATGCTGGGAGAAGTAGCGGGGATGAAGGCAAGAAGCCTCCCTCTGGAATTGCTCGCCCCCCTGCCACCAGTTCCTTTGGATACAAGAAGATCCCTGGCCCTGCCGGCACGCTAATTACCTCAAGTGGTGCAGCCCTCACCAGTGGCTCAGCCACACTGGGCAAGGCCCCCAAATCGTCGGCTGCCCTCGGTAAAGGCACGAGCATCGGCGGCGTCCGTAAAACCAGCCTGGACGGCTCGCAGCCCCAGGACGACGGCATTCTCCTCAGCTGCAGTGGCTCCAAGGTCACCCTGCAGTACCGCTCCCTCCCCAGACCCGCCAAATCCTCCAGCGGGGCGGGGGCGGCAGCGGCGGCAGTGGCCGGGCGCTGCGGACACCGCTCCAGCTCCAGCAGCATCGAATCAAACGTCAGCAGCAAGTCGGCGATCGGGGCAGCAACACAAGCGGGTGCCAAACGGAGGGAGGGAAAGGTGGTCTCAGACCGCTCCAGTCCCATCACTGTCAACCAGACGGATAAAGAGAAAGTCGGGGTGTCGGACCAGGACCCGGCAGCAGGGCTGTCCACCTCTCCCAAATCCAGCCCCACCTCCAGCTCAGCAGGCCAGTCAGGCCTCAGGCAGCCGGGGTCCAAATACCCAGACATCGCTTCGCCTACCTTCCGCAGGTCAGACCCAGAATACTTCTCTTCTGCTCTCATCTGTCTTGGTCCCTTGTTTTCTTGTTGGGTTTTGCGTGAATCAACCATTTCACCGCATAGTTTCTTTTAATTACGTTTCTGAAAAACTTTCATAGTATGGTAGGTGTTCAGGAACAGGCTCAGGTCTCTTCCAGAGTTCATCAGGTTCATTCAGAAAATCAGTCTGAGCTTCAGTGTGGTTTTTCTTGAGTGATAAATGCAGTGCTCAGATTTTTTTTCCTGTTCCCAAGACTCTGAGAGGACAGCTGACACATGACTGCTCCCCCATGGATTAAATATCCTCTGACATCTCTATCAATTTTTATCAGGGTGCACAGAGTAAATATAAACCAGTAAGCTAAGGGATGTTGCTACATAGACTGCCCCCTACTGTCGATGATAAGCAACTGCAGCTAAAGCTTTGTTCAGTTTTGATTAAATTCCACCAAATCCTGTTCAGAAGTCTAGATCAGAGATCAAGTTAACAGGACGTTTCTTGACACCCAGTCTTTGTTTTCAAGCTGTAGCTTAGTGCGCGCTTGGAAACAGTCTTGCCATACCAGCTGGTTCCATCTGCATGTCTACAAGCTTCTTTTTCCTCAACAGAGAATTATCTTTGTGTTTTTTTAGTAAATATTGCTATGACTGAAGGGTAGCAGGATTGAAGGTCCTAACAGATGTTTTCATATGGTTGGTATGGCTACAGTTGCAGCAGGTGATGAATGTGTTTGGAAGGGTTTTGTCTGTGGGAAGATGCCATAAAGCTTCTTTGTTGTTACATATACAGTGCCTTGCATAAATAAGTATTCACACCCCATGAACATTTTTATGCTTTGTAGAAAAAGTGGTTTTTTATGTCAACACAAGCTAGTGCACAGTGGTAGGCACATTTCAGCTAAAGTGCTATTAGCTAATTTTTCATTTAGAACTTTTGCTAACTTTGAAAATGTTTTGCACACTTAGCCTCCCCTAAGTCATTATTCCGAATAAATACTGAAGCGCTACTTAACTTGGCTGTTTAACTTGTAAATTTTCAGCTGTATTAAGTTTTATAAAAGTCCAGTATTGTTCCAGTATGGAGCTTGCAATCGCCCATTTGAGCACTTCTAAATGACTGCACCCACCTCTCTACCCCATCCTCCCCCCACCCTAGATTGTTTGGCACCAAAGCCAGCAGCAAGGCCAGCTCTCCGGGCACGCCCGACTCTGGCAAGTGCCCGTCAATACTGGGCAGCCCCCACGGCACGCTGGCCAGGCAGGCCAGCCTGGACTCGCCTTCTTCTGGCACGGGGAGCCTGGGCAGCGCCGGTGGCCTGAGCGGTGGCAGCAGCCCGCTGTACGGTAAAACCCCCGACCTGTGTACCGACTCGCTGGCCTCCAGCCCAGCCTCTGGCCTCTCCCTGCCCTCCAACGCTCGCCCCTGGCCTGCCTGTAGCTCGTCAGCCGGCAGCAAGGACACGCTGAGCTGCCAGAGTATGACCAGTCTGCACACCAGCTCCGAGTCCATTGACATGCCGCTGGGCCATCACGGGCCTAAGGTTACGCGAACCGGCAGTATCAAGTCCACCCTGTCTGAGGGGTGAGTAAGAAGAGAATACGATTGGGACGAATCGTATTCATTGTTTCATTTGACAACTGAGACAAAAAGTGTAGCCTTGTGACCTTAGGATCTAAGAATAAGAAGATAGATTGAATCACAGTGAGTAATACCAGTGATAAACATGAACTCATCCAGTACGAAATACATTTTTCTGCTCTGGTTTTGCAAAAGTAACAAAAACACAACAAGTCCAAACAACGGCAGAAAAAAGTCACTATAAATTCAGATCATTTCAGACATGCTCATAAGAAGTCTGTATCAGTGTATTCATTGTTTTGTCCACACGCAGTGCATGGAGTACAACACAGAACGTAGTCTCACGGCATACTTTTTTGTAGTCCCTCACTAGTACAGCTTAATGTCTCGAAAATGAAACAATCAACTTCAAACACAGTGTTTGTGTCTCTTTAGTTGTTGTAGTTCTGCGTAGATGCATAATGTCCTGATGTTCTTTCCGTTCTGTCTGTCTCTGTGTGAATGTTCGGCTTCATGAAATACAAATGATTTGAGTGTTCATCTGATTGGCCCGTTCCTCTGTTTCAACAGCATGCCCCTTGACAGAAACACGCTCCCCAAAAAGGGACTGAGGTACAGCACATCTGCATCTGTAGTTATCTCTGTTGTCTGTTTGCACTCGCATGGATCACCAGCGCATGTTCAAATGTTGTTCACACCATGGCCCTAAGCAGATATTTCCAATAGGTATTGATGTAAAGATTCAAAAAGATGGATGACTGCATGATTTAGCACATTTACATTAAATATACAGTCACCTCAACATTTACTGTGCCCCTGACTGTTTGTCAAAACTCGTACTTTAGATTTATTTTGTTTTGCAGTCACTTGATTTTGGAAAAAAAAAAATAAAATCCAACCTTCAATTTAGTGAAGGAAAAACAATCCAGTTTTTTTAAATTATCAGCACCAGACTTTGGCGACCAATCCATTCACGTCACTCTAACTTGTCTTTCCATCTGCCATTACATCCTGCTGTCACTTTTGAACAATACACCAAGGTAGGGACAGACCCCCCAACCTGTAGGTGTCAGTCAACCTTTTTCTGGTTGAGGTGAGGCTTAGAGGAGGTAGTCGCTTCACATTCAGCTGCTCCACTGGAGGTGATGGCCTGAAAAAAATAACGATGAGATCCTACCAAACTAGAAACCATCCTCTCCATAATCATGCCTTACGCTCCTGTCCGAGGATTGGGGAACATGTGCAACCCAGGCAGAGTCCAGGTTACTCTGCACTGTACTCCTGCATTATCCCTTGTAAAAAAGAAAAAAAACTTTGGGAAAGTAAACCTTTCCAGATCCACAAAACCCATGTAGTCTGGAAACCAAACTCTCATACACTCCTCAGCAATTCAGCAAGGAAGATCTACCTCTGCTTCTTCAGATTCAGAGGTCCAATGATCAGTTCAAGCCTCCGTTCCAACACTCTGCAGCACAATTTTTGGGGTAATTTTGTCATTTAAGGTTGAGCTTGGAATTAAGTTAAATTTAGGCTAAACAAAACCATTGAAAATCAAGGTAGATCATCTCTGACGACAGTTTTCAGTATTCACTTTTTAACTACAATAAATGGTAAACGGACTGAACTTATGTAGCACGTTTTCAATCATTTTGACCACTGAAAGCGCCTTACACTGGAGTGACATTCATCCACTCGCACTCACATTTATACACCGATACGCAGATCGGTAGGCAACTTGGGTTGAAGTGCCTTGCCCAGAGGCGCATCGACATGTGACAGGAGGAAGCTGGAACTGAGCATACAGATACTAATGTATCTGTATGCTAGTATGTCACAATGTTAGATGTTGCATTTAACACCACCTGCTAGTGAGAGTCTGACAGTGAAAACGTTCTCCTGAACCATAAAATTTCTTACGGATCCGCTTTGTACCACTTAGTTGAAATGAGGCATTGCATCTTTCCTCTTATGGCATAAACTCTCTAGTTTAACAAGCCTCGATCCTTTAAGCACTCTGTCCTTCAGTTCACCCCAAAGGTTTTCAGTAGGATTTCTGAGAGCAGACTGATAGAATGTTAAGCCAAGGGAGAAAATTATAGTTTTTTTTTTTTCATTTAGCCTGAAACGAAGAAATAACTCAGATTTGTAGCTGTTCAAACTTGCCTCTGTATTTTAAGGGAATCCTTCGGAGCAGAGAAATGGCCTGGTTTCAAACTATTTGGTTGTGTAGACTGCCTTTGGTGCATTTGCTATTTTAAAGCTTGAATGCATCTGCTGTCATGCAACTCTTTCTGCCTGTTTGATATGCTGCTCAGCGTGGACAGTGGTGACTTTTTGCAAAAGCTCCCTCTAAGCTCAGATGACTGTTCACATTTCAGGAACGATCTGCTATACCCCAATTTTTTTGGTTATTGGCTATGGAAACTCAGGTTTCTTTCTACACTAATATTCAGGAAATAAGCACAGAGGTCCTGTTGATGACGATTTTGTTGGGAGAAAGTCAAACAGCTTGTATACCTCAGTCTGCTATAACGTCAGCGACGAAAAATCCAACGTCACACTAGTAAGTAGAGTGTTATTTGCCCATTGCTGGTTGAAATAAAAAGGATGTACAGGGCAGTGATGAAAGCCGGGGTCAGATGTGACAAGTCTGGTAATGCTGTTAAGAAGGAAGGAGTGCAAACTCAATTATAATTCCCAGAGGATTAAATATGGCCGATTGTCATGTGTGAGATAAGAAGGCTTTCTGTTGAGCTGGAGATGGGGAGAGAAGAGTTGAATGGTAGCAAGTGTTTGTGTGTGTGTGTTTCATTCATTAGCATGCAAAAGCTTGGACAACTGCAGTTCGTTTTCCTGTAAATTGTTAAATGATTGAAGGATGAACTGATGTAGCAACTCTTCAGCCAATACAGTGCTCCGAAAACTAAACCCAACACTTCGAACCATTTTAAAGTCTACTTGGTTTTGTAGCACAGTTGTTTATGGTGATTTTTGAGGAACCTCAACTAATGCAAATTTGAGTAGTCATTTATATTTTCCAACCCTAGCCATTTTTGTGCATTAAGATTGCACAAAAATCATGTTTTAGTATCTAACTCGGGTACAAAAGCCATGGTTTGGTGCTTGTCTCACTTTGAAGTCCCAACTGAAACAAAACTAAGGTTAGTGCGACTGTCCTTGTCTTAGTTTTAAAGTCCCAGGTTGATATCATGGTTTGGCCCCAACCTGGAACTTAGAATCTCCAGTTCATCCTCACCTCAGTTTTGAAGCCTCTATTCCACATCATGGTGTGAGCCTTACCTTGGTCTAAGTCTTGACCAAGGTAAGGGTCAAGACTTCCCTTGGTAAATCTTGACCTTTACCTGCTCAAAAGTCCTGCTCAAAAGACTTCAAAAGACTTTTGAAGTCTTTTGAGCAGGACTTCAAAAGAGCAGGACTTTTGAATTTCTGCTCTCCATTCGGTTTCCATCACGGTTTTATCCGTTCCTCAGTTTTAAATTCCTGTTTGGTCCTAATCCGAGGTTTGGAGTTCCTGTTTGGTGTCATGGATTCAACCTTGGACTTGAAGTCACAATTTTATCTTGAGTCAGTTTTCAAACTAAAACTTTGGCAAGTTTAAGTTGGTCAGTGTTTTACATTGTCCATTACTAAAGATAACTTACTTTTTCAACCAGAAATGCTCTGTCAGATTAGCATGTAGTGTAGAGGATTAGGACAATTATAGGGCAGCTGTAATTTGGTAGCAAATGGTAGCAGTGTGCATTGACAAGTTGGGGATATGGTTGAGCGAAGGGACACGTTTACCCCAACCCATTGCCTGCCTGATACTATAAAGACTCCTGAGTTATTTGTTATGGTTATGGCTCAGTGTGGTATTGAAGGATTGTTTGAATGCTACAGGCAGCTTTGGTCACACACATTCATATTTATATGAAGGTTTTTTAAACCATCATACACATCTGGTGACTGATGGAAAGATTCAAATATTCAGATTTTTATTTCTTTTTTGCATGTTGCTGATTGCATAGTGGTGCATGTTTATTTGCCCTCTGCTCTTGTGCATTCGCTGTGTACCTTCGCTGCTGCAGAAATAACCTGCTTAAACTTCTGAAAATGTCCTCCTGTCTCAAGTTCATAGTGGTTTCGTGGCTTTCAGGTACCCGCCGTCATCTCGGCAGACGTCCCATGAAGAAGGAAAGGAGTGGTTGAGGTCACATTCGACCGGGGGCCTGCAGGACACGGGCAGCCAGTCCCCGCTTTCTCCTCCCGGAGCGGCTTGCATCAACACTGGAAAATATCACTACTCCAACCTCTGTTAGTCTTTAAAAATCTCCTAATTTTATTATATTATAGTCCATGAAAATCCCAATTTCATTTGTGTTTTTCACTATTAATTTTAATGCAGGCAAAATATGAAAAATGCTTTATTTTGTGTTTTTGCAATGTTTCATGAATTTCAATCTGCATTTTAAAAAGGTCCAAGTTTAGTCTGAAATCATCCAGTTAAGATTTGGTGTCTCTAAGTAGTTAATATTTCAAGCTAGAGATAATCAAATGCAGTCGGGATTCATTAAAAACTGAAAAAGGCTCTTTAGTTCAGCACTTATGGGAAGCTTCAAGGCACAAGACAACTTTTCCATTGTTAGCAGCTCGTGGTTGTACTCAGCGCTTTAAAAAATATCCCTGTACTGTTTATCAATCCGTCACTTTTTTACTGATTTCCCCTACAGGCCACCACAGATATGATTTAGAATTTATTATTTGATGCTAATTTATCCGAGAGTTGTCAGTCAGTCCTAGTTTCACCAACTCCACAATAAGTAAAGCAGCTACAGGCTGTCCTTAAAATGGGAGCAGGTCACTAAATAAAATCATTACCTAATTTGCATAACTCACCATGTGCATCCAATTGTAACAGTTGTTAGAGAGAAGAATGGGGTGACAATAAAAAGGTAAAAAAAAAATACCATACCATATCTAGCTTTTTTTTATATATCTTAACCATCTGGTCTACTTAGGAGAAACAACTAAAACATACCATCTGCTGCTTGTTGAAAATAATAATGCATGTTTTCACATCAGAGTCTTCAAAAGTCATCAATCAGTATGTTCCCATCCAATGGTCATGTAAATGTTGAGCAAACTTTAAAAATTTAGCAAAAATGAAGATGTGAATTTGGCATGTTTCCAATCAACTGGCTTGGAGTGAATCAACCAGGCTACGCAAAACCTGATGACATCAGAGGTTGAAGTTATGCGTTTGTGTAAAAAAAAAAAAAAAAAAAAAGCAGGTAAATGTTTATGTCAGAATTTAATCGACAAACGCATCGACACGTGTTTCCATCTTTCCTTTAGTGCTTTGACACTTTTTTGAGAAAGTCAAAAACCTAAGCTAACTTAAGTGAGTGTAAAGATCTATCTTGCGAAATTGAGGAAATTATTTTGAATGTTAATGTTTCCATCAACCTTTTCTAATGCGATACATCCAGGTGAAAATTTCACCCCCCCAAATTTTTTTGATGGAAACACTTCTAATGAGAACAAAAAAGTCAAGAGGGTTTGCCCTGCTTTGACAATAATACTCCACCAGAAGTCACACGTTGCTTTGCAAAACGATATTTCCAAAAACAAGATCATGCACTGAAAAAAAGTTTCTTTGAACCAACTTTTAAAAATAACTAATTTGTTTTTCTGTTTATTACATTTGCTCAAGCTATAATTCTCAATTTCAGAATTATTCAAATCAGAATTAATATCTTGAACAAAACTAATAAAATTAGCTGTGACAAATTTGAGTAACTTTTTAAAAAGTTAGTTGAAAGAAATTTTTTTTTGGGTGTGATAGCATATATTAATAAAGTGACTCATACCACTATATTGTCTGCATGTCATTTCTGCGCAGTAAGCCCAACCAACATCAACCAGTACAACCTGCCGCCAGGCAACAGCGGCAGCATGAGCCGCTCCAACAGCATCCCCGCTCAGGACTCGTTTGACCTGTACGGAGAGGGCCACCCACTAGGGGGCAGTGCGACCTCCCTGGAGGACCGACCCCGGGCCATCAGTCGCTCCGGTTCCTTCAGAGACAGCACTGATGAAGGTAAGACGGTGCTGAACTATGAACCTGGAATATGAACCATGAGAATAGAAAGAAATATGTTTGAGGTTAAAATAGTTGGGGGTTTTTTAAATGTCATCTGAGTTGTCCCCACCGTGTTTCTGTCTCACAGTCCACGGCTCGTCCTTGTCTCTGGTCTCCAGCACATCCTCACTTTACTCTGCGGTAAGTCGCTCAATAGGGTTTAAGAAATCAAATAAAACACAATATGCTCCCTATAACATTCTGGGTTTTTTTTTAAGTGAAATGAAAGTCATCTAAAACTATATCTCTTTCCTCTTCAGGTCAATTTTGTATGTTTCTATTGAGGTTATATTGGAAATGTCTAAAGCAGCCTTAAATAACAGGAATACTGTTAGCTTCTCTAGTAGCGCAGGCTGTGACTCTGACGCCACAATCATGGAGACAGCAGATTAGTCTTTGCGAGCAGAACTGATGTCCGTACACTTCTGTCTCATTACTGCAGCTTTCAAGTCGCTAACGTCTTTGTGCTCGTCGAACGAATCGCTTCGTTTCCTAATAAACAAAAAATAATTCTCATTTGGTTTTCTGGTGGATTTTTATCATTTTGTCAGTGATAGTGTCTTTTAGACCTTTTAAGTTAAGTAAGATTATCTCCCATGTTTGCTATTTAATCTTTTTCTGATTCGTCACATCAGAGGGAAATAGCATCAGAGGAAATGGTTCTAACTGGAGTTTGCTTGTCTCTTACAGACTGAGGAAAAAGCCCACTCTGAGGTAAAACTGAGGGACAGAACAAGCATGTCTCTGTCTGCATGCTGTCTTCCTGCCCTGTAGCACTAAACTTTGGTTACAATTACTTGTGCTGCGTCGCATTTGTCATCAGAAGTTCAAATGTCTAATCTCCAAATTGGAGAACTCCATTGGTACAACTTCTGGTAGGGAGACTGTTGCAGCGGAGTCACTGGCTTGGATTGCTGTACAACAGATAGCCTAGCCACTGAGCAGAACAGTAAAAAAAACCTGATGGGTTTCAAACTTGCAACTGAAACGTTGCGATTTGGCGCAACATCAATCCGACAGCTGAGGTCCAGCTTCTGGTTTCAAGTGCAAGAAAGTCTCTGCCCACCAACAGATTTCTTCAGCTTTTTGCAACATTGAAACCCTTTGTGTTAACATGAGATGGAGAGTAAACCCAAGTAAATATTTCATGTAGTTTTTAAAATATTTATTTCATTAAAGGGAAAAAAAAAAAAGCTGTCTAAGCCAATGAAAATCTGTTAAGGGCGAATACTTTTCTTATTGCACTGTAAGTTGTTGCTGCTTTGTTTGACTCGGTTTGTTTTCACCTAGTGTTTGTCCAGCCCAGCATGTTCCTCCCCCGTCTTTGGATCTCCTCTGGCTGTTTCCTTGTGTTTGAGTGTCTTGCATGTTCTGCTGTGCAGAGTTTCCTCTCCGATATAGTCCAACAAGGACATAAATCGCTGACATTTGTCTCTCATAGCATTGGGCAGAACCAGCACCAAAATTTGAGCTACGGCTGTGTTTGGTTTAACGACAAAACAGTTTAACTCTATGTTGCATTGCTTTTCATGATCTTTTGGTGATTTGGTTTTCAAATGTAAACAACATTTTTCTTTTCTTTATTACAAAAACTAACACAACATGCATCTACTGCACCTTGATTTAATCTAATTTAGCTTCTTCTTCTCTTTTTTGTCTTGAGTTTGTATGTCTTTTAGTTGTCGTTTTATTCATGTGTTTTAGCTCAAGTTTGGTTCAAACGCTCTCTGAGATGAAGGGAGTTTAATGGATCACTGTGAATTCAATACAAGTGACACACTTGTGATATTTCCCCTGAAATAAAAAAAAAATCTAATTTTCTATAAAATTACATTTTGATGAGTAAATATCCTTATTTCCACTACTAACTAGCCGAAACTCACAGCGCCTTCAAGAGCATTCATATCTTTTGAAGCTTCTACAAACACGTTGATTCTCCACATTTTTCACACAAAACCCTGGTAACACACACCGAAGTGTGTGGTTGTGTCTAAAATGTGGGTGAAAAACAAAACAAGAGTTATCAATGCTTTTGCAAGGCAATCCAATTACTGTGGATGACATTTCCAATGCAGATGTAAAATAAATCTGATTTTGGTTTGATATTTAATAGTTTTCTTATTTCTTCTTTTTCAGATATTTACATTATTCTGTACACTCTTACATAGAGTAAGACCATTTTTTCTCATTGTCTGTTACGAAACCAGACGCGTTTCACGTCGGACAGTGAGAATAAAAAGGCATGTCTATTTGTACGTGTATGTAAATATCTGGTTGGAACCAACTGTGTGATCCTTGTTAGGAATATTCTCAGGTATTTGCAGGTTGTTAAACCAGGTTATCAGTCCATGCCTCTTGCTTTGCCACTCATTGCCAACCTCTAACTGGGTGTGGTATGTTATTTGTTGTCCGTCTGGACCACCCCAGTTCTGTTTGACGTCAGCATGCAACATAGTGTTAATTTTGACTCTTTTCTTTTCAATCAAGGGCCAAACAGTCCAAAATTCCACGGTAATCCCCCCTCACTTTATGTTTCTTTACACTTCACTCCAATGTTTTTGACACACGTTACTGTGTAACTGCACTTTTCTTTCCTCATTGATGCTCATCAGCATGATTATCAAAAAGTTTGAAGTCTGTCTACATGGCGCACATTCACGTCTGCTCTCTCCCTCGAAACCAGCAAATCAGAAAGCTGCGGCGGGAGCTGGATGCTTCTCAGGAGAAGGTGGCAACCCTCACGTCTCAACTGGCTGCCAACGTGAGTTTGTTTCTTTCAAAGGATTCCATTGAACAGCCGGCTCATTTCCATAATGGCCTCCTTTTGGAGAGCAGTTTGTTTCAGCTGTGGAGGAAATAAAAATCTGGTCTTGCTTTCTGCTTTTTTGTATTTTGTTCTCAGATGGGATATTTGCTTGTTGTGATCAAGCTGTGCGTATTGTCTCTTTGCATTTGTCTTACTCTGGGATTTTTTGTTTTTGCCAAAACAGAAATCACAGAGGCAAATGAGTGAAAATAGGGGCAGAGAACAACAGTTTGTAGGTGAAATAGTGATAGGAAACTCTCCAAATGCCTAACAAAGTCTTCCTGCTGCTAGATTGACAGTCTCAAGCATTGGAACGTGCGTCATCCTCCTGCAGTGCTAAGTGCTTGTTCAAGTGAGGAAGTAGACTTTGTCTCTTCCTGCAGTCTGATGCTTTGACCATAAAATAATGCAAAAGCAGTGCTGGCAACTGAACAGTGGAGAAACCTGAAGAACAAAAGAAGATCCATGTAGGAGTGATTTACAGAACTTTGCTCTGCATTGATAAACTGTAGTTTTGCCTTTTGATTTAATGGAAAACGTTTTTACCAATGTCCTTTGTGGGACAAGAATCTTGTCAAAGAGGACAAGATTCTCCTTTTCCCCTTTGTGGTGCTTTAAGAGTAGAGTTGATTGGCTTTTCAAAATTATGTCTACCAATTTGAGACATTTATTGGTGGCATTGCGACTCTTGAAGAGGGTATCTCATTCATTTCACATCACAACATTCAGAAGAAGTTTATCTCATTGGTGGCTTTAGAGAAGAGTGCTTCTTTTTTGGAGACAGGTTAACATCCTGTAGTTGTGCATCTCCTTAGTTTAGGGATTTAACACTCTAGATTAGGTCAGTTGGTCTTTGGGACAACTTTGAGTTATGCGTCTCTTTATTGGAGACATTATAATATCCTTGAGTTGTACGACTCCTTTGTGTAGGCATCTTCAAACTCTTGAGGCGTTTACTTGCTCACTATTGATTTTGGAACAACTTTGAGAAGAGTGTTCCTTTATTAGAGACATTATAACATCCTTTAGTTGTACATCTCAGTTTAGGGATCTTAACTCTCTTTAGGAGGGTTAAGATCCTCAAGAGTGTTCTCAAGCTTGTTCCAAGGTTGTGGCATTGAAACAACCATGAGAAGTGCCTCTCTTTATTTTAGACATTTGAGATGTTCTCTTCATTGGAGACATCAGACAGCCCTGAAAGGGAAGACTTCTGGCTATGTAGTTATTTTATTTTGAGTGACATTAACTTTCTACCTCTGACCTCAAGAAGTTTGGAAAAAGAAAAAAACTACATGCAGCTCCAGTGGGCTCAAGTCCAAAGCGTAGGGCAGCTTGTTCTTCTCTTGGATGTGAGGCCGATCATCACCTCCCTTGTCTGAGGGGGTGAGGAGTCAGCTCACAGGTGGAGTTGGAAGAAGATGCAGAGTTAGTGGGAGGGGTACGAGGAGTTGGCATTTCTAAAGGTCACCACCGCTACAAATTCAGCCCTGGAAACTGAGTGGAATTGGCATTGTTGGGTGTTCCTCTCTGTGTTTTATTTTTGGACTCGCAGTTCCTCACAGCTACTGAGGGAATTCTTCTTTCTGCAGACAGTTTTACCCAGACTGAAGGCAGAATGATAAAAAGAATGAATGTGTGTGAATTTGTGTGATTCTGACATTCTTTTGATTTGTCTGGGCACGCTGCCCATCTTCCTGTGACACACCAGGCCTGACAGGTGTCTCAGGGTGTCTGGCTGAGGACGACAGGAAGAGCAGGCATCACATACGAACAGCCACACACAGACGAGTACACACAAGCAAAAATCACAGCAGAGCAAACATCACTATTGTAGACAGAAGTCTTTATCAGACAGGCATTCATAAACACAAAGCCACAATTTTTAAGGCAAGACCAATTCCAGAGCGGCGCGGTCCTAAACGGACAGATTCAGCAGGACAGATGGTACGATTTCCTGAACCTGCTGCCATCCTTCATCGTGTTGCTGCTACATCCCCAGGTGACGGATTGAGTCACGGAGAAAAGCCCTTCTCTGATGTGTGTGCCACACATTTTACTCTGCAGTAGTCTAGAGAGATACAGAGCATGAAGAAATCCACGAGCATTAATTTGATCTGGTGAGATGTAACGTCTCCTCCAGGACGTCTTAGACTTTGTTCCTACTTTAAAAGTCCCAGCACCAGGTTTTAAGCTGTTAAGGAAAACAAAACTCTCCACATGTAGCCTAGTTAACTTCTCAGTTGCCTTCATCAACAATCGGTACTAATGGCTCTTTTAAACACACAAGTTATGTTTACTTCTTGCCTAACTTTCAGAATAGAAATGAATTTATGGATAAACACTTGGTGTCTTTGAATGGTTCTGGTATCGAGACGCAGTTCTTATCAGAATAATCGTTGTTTTCATATTCTCTCTTACACCCTTCCACATTTTCTCAAATTAGAACTGTAAATAATGTGTTAATTGAATGTGATAAACTGCAAAAAAAAACTGCATCAGATTGAATAATTGGGAAAATATGAGTTTAATCATTTTACAAAATATAGTGAATATTTTGGAGAACTGCTTTTTGACATTAGCACACAGTCATTTTTTTTTTTTTGCCCATTCCTTTTAGCAAAATATCTCAAACTCAGTCAGTTTTGCCACCGATTCTCAATTGGGTTCAGATCTGGACTTTGACTTGGCCATCCTGGCACATGATCAGACTGTAAAACGGTTCCAGTGAAGCCGTGGCTTTGTCTTGTAATGTTGTAATTGGCTAACTTCTGAAAGCAAATGGTTTCATAAGATTTTAATTTTAAAAATTCAAAAACCGAAAACATTTTCCGTCTACTTCCCAAGTAGGCACAAATCTGTGTTATCTTGTCACATCGACTCCCAACAAAATACAGTGAAGTCAATTGTATAAAAAAAAAAAAAACTGACTTTTTTGTGCTAAACATGTCTTATTCAGTGAAACCCAGTTATTCTGAAAATGAAATCAGAGCATCATCCTAAGGCAGACGTCTCTGTGTGTGTGCAGGCTCACCTGGTGGCCGCCTTCGAGAAGAGCCTCAGCAACATGACCTGCCGCCTGCAGAGCCTCACCATGACCGCCGAACAAAAAGTACGAGAAGTTACGCCTCACTCAACAACAGACTAAAGGAAACTGCATTCAAAGGAAGAGAAATAATTAGGAAAAGCAAGCTGTGCCATTTCATTAAACTCTTTCTGGAAAGGTAGAACACGGTGGAGGATTACTGGATTATTTCTGTTATCTTCAAAATTTGGGTGCTGCCAAAGTCTTGAGTCTTGCTAATGTCGTAGTTCCCCATTATCCCAAGATTTGCCTCACTTAAGACAAAGTTCGACATAGCTTGAACTGTCTGTCCTTCAAAAGAACTCAACAAGAGTTTCCCACTGATCACTGCATCAGCATCAGTATCTTTAGCTCAGAGGGCTGACAGGACCTGGTAGCTTTTTAATCCTCTAGGCGCTAAAGCAGACTAGAGGGAGGCCTTTGTCAGACAACACGGTTCTAACTTTTAATTAAAGCAGCCGCCCTATCTGCAGCTCTCAGTGGGCTGTGGTGGAGGGAAAAAAAGGAGGTTCCCTCTCCTCTGTGAAGTCAGCTCAACAAAGAGTGCAGCCTTTTTTCCCTTCCTCAGAGCAGGGGGCGCTGGCTCCGACATCTAATGGGGAAAACTTTTCCTCCTCCCTTTCTGCTTTATTAAAACCATTGTCAAAGCCAAACTTGGAGTACTTGTTCACATCAAAGCAGCTTGTGTGTCGATTCCAAAAAAAAAAACTTCCAAAGTGCTCTAGTCTGGGCATATTTTGTTGCTATATGTGTTTTCTTCCAGGCTACAAAGATCCCATCCTCTCTTAAGTAGTGTTTCTGTGATGCTAAAAAGAGAACTTCCTGTTCTCGTCCTCGTTTTGCCGCTGCAGGAGTCCGAGTTGGCCGAGTTGAGAGAAACCATAGAGATGCTGAAGACCCAGAACACTGACGCTCAAACGGCAATCCAGGTGGCGCTCAACGGCCCGGACCACCTACACAAAGGTAGCGAAACCAGCAGGGTGTGCTCCCTAAACTACCACTATAGCTGAGGTGTTTGTGCTCCATTGATCTTTTTTTTTTACACTGCGATTCCTTTACTGCAGTTGGCTTGTTTTCTGAAATGTTTCAGATCATCACACAAATGTACATTCTAGACAAAGATAACCAGAGCTGATACAAAAAGCAGTTTTGAAATGATGGCTCCTCTCTGAAGCTTTGGGACTCCAGAGAACCACAGTAGGAGTCATTAGGCTCAGTGGGGAAAGCATAGCGTCCCGTTATAGACTCATCCAATAGGACAACATCTAAAACTCAGGATTCATGAGTCAAAAATAAGAAACAGACTCTGCTAAAATGGCATCTGAGTTTGAGTTCCAAGACCAAAACATCTAACCAAAAAGAAACCCAAAGTTTTATGTTTGCCAAAAATCTAAATGATCCCCAAAACTTTTAGAAAAACACTATTGGGTGATGAGACAAATGTGGATCATTCTGGAAGGTGTGTGTCCAGTTGCATATGCTGTAAAGCCAACTTCAGGAACAGGAAGGCTCGCCATGGATTCTGTTTTCTAGCAGAAACCCCTTAAAGGGGCGGTATTGTGTAAAAATAAACTTTTCCAAGCTTTTCGTCATGTTATAACATCATCAAAAACATACCTAGAGTGTTGCTTTGAGAAATATGCATGAATCTCCTGAGGCAACCATTAGGCTGTGCAAAACGCTTGAGGGAACCAAGTGCCGCCTTCCAGAGCGAAGCTTCTGGGCTTTTTAAAACAAATGAAGATAACAAATGAAATTACACTATCTGGCTGGAAGACATGGTACTGCCCCTTTAAGGAGAATGCTCAGCCATTAGTGTGCGACCAAAAGACTAAACTTTCATGACTTGTGCAACCAGACATTGATCCACAAGCAAACAAAAGGAAGACTTTAGAATGGAAAAGATGAAATAATTTCAATACCTAATTTTTGTCTAATTGTAATAACAAATTTGACTTGAAACATTTAAATGTAGCCAAAAAAAAAAACTAAAATGGAAGTGACCTGTGACCTTCTCCAGACATGAAAGCCTCAGTCAGCGGTGGCAGTGACTGGCTGAGGCCGTCTCAGTTCACCAGCCTCAGTGTAGCGTTACAAAGTCTTACGGAGGCAAAAGCCCCACACCAACCGTCACGTTTTCAGCCGCTCTCCAGCTTAGTGTTTTTCGCACTGAGGATTGCTTTGTCTGTCTCCTTCAGACCTTCGGATTAGGCGGCAGCACTCGTCGGAAAGCATGTCCAGCATCAACAGCGCTGCCAGTCACGCCAGCATGGGCAGCTTGGGCAAGGACGCAGAGGATAAAAAGAAGAAGAAGAAGAGCTGGGTAAGTGGAAAGAAGAAGAAGAAGCGAGAAATTAGCATGAGAATTACACAGGCCAGGGGATAAAGAAAGCTTCCACCTCTGTAAGTGAAGTCACAGGAAGAACCGAGCGTTCCCAGGGATTCAGTAGCTCATGGAATCAACTCAGTTTCTATATGATTTTTTTAAGTCTCACATAATTATGCAGACACATTTGCCCACTCTTCACAGGATTAAAGGAGTTCATTATTGCTGGCATCTGTATAAAGCTGCTGCCTTTGCGTTTCCATCAGGTTGATCTCTGGACTTTGACATGGCCATCCCAAAACCTTGATTCTTTTCCTTTTCAGTCCTCTTGTTCCAGGATTACTCCTGGGTTTGGGGTCACTGTCCCACTTTGGCTCAAACTTCACCTGTCAGACCGTCGGTCTCACATCTGACTCCTGAGTTTGTCTTATGCCGAGGAATTTCTGATCTGATGGAACCTACTCGGGCCCTGTGGGTCCAAAGCAAGCCCACATCATCACACCTCCACCACCCTGCTTTTGTTTTCCATGATTGGATAATCTTTCTTGCTGTAAAATGATGGAATTGAAGAGGTTTACCCTTCCCAGTCTGATGGAGAGCAACAACTGCTTCTTGTGGTTCATTGTAGTGTTTCTCTCTTGGCATTGTGCCTATGCACACTGGTAGAACTACATAAATCCTACAAGGAGCAACAGGACTGTGATAAGTTTTTCCCAGACCATATTGACACACACACAGATCTAATTTCTTTAATGACTGCAGCTGTACAGTGAAGTCTGCAAAACCACTGAAATCTTGTTACACTCTTTGAACTAAAGATGTAAACAAAAATGTGTTTTAAGTGGAAAATGTTTCAACTCACCAAAAATCGCCTTTTTCATAATTTTGTCATTGTTCAGTGCCATTTAAAGATACAGTATTTTATTAATGTCTCATTAACATTCAGATTAAAAGTCTGACTGAGCACTTCCTCAATGTTGCACAGCACAAATGTTTTACTGCTATAGACATCGGGAGCCTTAATTCTTTTCCTACTGTAAAGTCATTGAGATTTCTGGAGTGACCGACTCTTGAAAAAAGCTCTTTTGTTTTTTATAATTTCTCTTTTTTGCTGTTCATGTCGGTATTTGTGCATCTGCTTTGTGATCACATCACTGAAGTGCCTTCAACATTTACCGCTCTACATGTCTCCCTGTTGCTCTCACCTTTGACTTTTCATTATCAAACAACTGAATTCAAGACTGCCAACAAATCCAGTCAGAAATCCTGAGCAGAATTCAAAACCTTCCTTCATTCGTTCTGGTTTTGCTTCTTGCTGTTCTGCAGCAGCTCACCGGTCTTTATTTGCTGCAGCTCCCCTGAGTCAGTCAACATATTAGAAGTTCTGTCTCGACCTCTGTTGCAGAAAATAGTACTGGAGGAAAATAAATGGTTCCCCATAAAATGAAAGCTAGCAGCCATAAAGGTCACCAGCTCAATCCAATGCTGCTACTGCAGCAAAAATTGCTCAAATTATTGGTGGTTCAAACAGAAAGGTGCCAGAATACACAGCACTGCTAACCGCTAGTCAGCAATGCTAGCTAAAAAGTTAATTGCGCTAACCCTAAAGCACTAATCATAAACATTGCACTAATGCTGAGGCGCTATACCAACATGGTATTTAGCTGAAGCTAATGCTAAAGCACTAAATTAAACTATGTTTACATGTTTTTCAACATAGTATATCGCCCTCAGCAGGGTCAAATCTGTCATTGCACACCTACCTATATGGTTCAGGAAGTGATTCTTGGGAAAATTCTTCTAACTTTTTTTTGCTTTTGCTAAATTTGACCACATTAGGGTTTCCATCAGAAAGCATACAGGACATCAGCAGATTTTAAGCTGTTCACTGATGCATTGAGGGTAAAGAATAAATGTCCTGGGTGGAAACCATGGGAAGAGGAAACGGAAAAAAGAGCGTGTATGTCAACGTCTAGCTATTTAACTATGTAACGGTTGATAACCAAAACTTAAGCACAGATGTTGAATTTTATTCAACTGAAAGTTTACAAAACAACCAAGTAAATTAGAAATTTTCAATGTATCTAGAAAACTTTACTTAGGAGAATCTAAGTGTTATACGTTTCCAATGGAATAAAAATCAGCTCTGCTATCAGCAGATTAGCGGAACGGACGATGGATGCATTTTGTGTGCAAGACAATTCATATTGTTCACAGAAAACCCAAGAGTAAGAGTTTAAAATCACAGACATGAATTTAACAAACTATAACTAACTAAATGCAAGGAAAGGATCACTGACTAATTCAATTTAAGAAAAAGTTGATAATACTTTTAGCTGTCTCAACTTCTTCCCAGTTGAGAAGAAGTGTTTTCAGCCTGGATTTAAACATTGTCAGAATGGAGGCCCGTCTCACTTCTTCAGAGAGACGGTTTCAGATTTTAGGAGTATAACACTGAAATGTTTTGTCCGGTTGCTGTAGCTGTTTGAACATGGATGTGTCCTCCAGACCACCTATCCATCCATCCATTGTCTGAACCCGCTTATCCTTGCAGGGCTGCTATTCCCGCACTCCAAACAAAACAGGTTCCAGACGGATTTTGCAGAAATGTCTCCCGTTCGGACACAGTTAACTTTCCCAGTCAAATAAACTGCTGTCATTGTTCATCCCTCGTCCAGCTGTAGTGACTGTACTTTCTCTGCCATGCTTTGTAGAACACAGCCACTCTCAGCTGTTACTCTGAGTGAATACAGTCTGCTGTAGATGGGTGTGTATTGAGCATGTGTGTGTGTGCGTTTGCGTGCCTTAACGTTGGGTGTGTTCTGCATCTTCAGGTGGCTGATTCCATCCCAGCTCAGGTCAGTGGTTTCCAGAGTGTCTTCCATTTCAGTTTTCCACTAGTCCTGTCCTAATCACCGCCCCTCCTTCATCCATACTCCTTTATGTCTTTCTTTGGAACATTGGCATGGATACAGCAACCCTCCTCCCCCGTTTCTACCCTGTTTGTTTGTTCATCTCGATTGCCTGACACCCCCCGGCCCCTTACCTCATTCTCATTTCTACTTACAGTCTCGCTTTTCTGCCTCTTTGCCTAAAACAGACCGCGGTCATTGCTTGGAAACGAGTGACGCCCTGATCTGACGCGACGCAGCGTGGCAGCGGAAACCCCGTCAGGAACTAATGCACGCTCTCTTGTTTTGTGCTTTGCAGCTGCGCAGCTCTTTCAAGCAGGCGTTCAGCAAGAAGAAAAGCAAGTCGCAGTCGGCCCACGACGAGATGGAGGAGATGACCGACTCGGTGCCCTCCTCGCCCAAGCTGCAGCACGACAACAGGCAGGGCAGCATTGCCACGCTGCGCTCCTCCCCCTCCACCACAGAGTGAGTCCGCCACGCACGCCGACACCGAAACACACAGTCGCCTCTTTAATTCCTTTTTCTCCTTTGAGTTAATTTCATTTTCCTTTGTTTCTTTAAACTAAAATCGTCACCACCCTCTCCCCTCCAAACATTTTTTCTCTCTCTCTCTCTCTCCACATTTTTCTGAAATGTTTCTCAACCTGCCGTAGCAAGTGCATTTGCGACAGCAAGTCCTCCCCAATATGGATGCCAAAGAAAAAGCATAATGGTCATGTGGTCTACAAACACAGATCTCGGTAACAGGCCTGCTCCCCGGGAGTGTGTGTGCACTGGATTGTGTTGGTGTGACTTTTCTCTTTTCGTGTTCAGCACCTTTAAATCCTGATGAGGAACTCAAACGTTATCCACTGAGACCATTCACACCCCATGCACTTCTTCTCCCAATTTCTTTGACGTTACAAACGAAAGATTGACGGAGCTACACAAAGAAGGGCATAATCGAGAAATGGAACGGAGTTTAGACATGATTTTCCAACTTTGATTTATTCTCTCAGTTCAATTGGGAGTATAACAGCAAATGTAAAATAAATAATGCAAAAACCGAAACGGACTAAAACAATAAGTTGACTACGTTGGTCAAACATGTAAAAATAAACTGCAGCAAACTTTCTTTCAAATAGTTCACCAAGTGCAATTAATAATTCCAAACATAATGTAAACTAAAGAATAAAGAATGACGTCGCTCAGAGCACAAATTATAGAATTAGGATGAATAGCTCAGCCTTTTCGGGTCAGGCACATTGTCACCGATACCCGATCTAGAATTTTTTTCAATATCGACACCGATACAGATATTAGTATCGGATCACTTGAGCCGTTTTTATTTTTATTTACAACAGAAACAAATACAGCAACAAAACGAGCAATTAAGAAATTTGATTAAACAGAAACAGCTAATGAAATGTGATCCAGAGCAAGTTTCAAGAGAGATTTACCTTTTTGTTTTGAACAGGGGAAAAAAATCTGCATGTTAAAAGCTGCAAAGGACTGGAGTTGGAATGAAATGTTCAGATTTTTAGTTCTAAAGCCTTTACGTCTGCTCTAATTTGTGGTGGTCTATCATATAAAATCCCAGAGAATTTGGAAAAGTTCGAGGAGTATGAATACTTTAGAAACGTTGCACACAGTCGGCATGCAGCCGCTGCTGTGAGGCAGCTGGTGAGATTATTCCACTTTAACATGTCAGGCATAGTTTTCCTCTGGCATGTGGAAGGTTTTCACACATAAACGCATGTTTTCTGGGGGGTTTTGAAAAGAGAAAAAAGACGAATCTTTCCCTCTCCAACAGACCAAATTTTCTCTTGTAAAAACCTGAACCAAAGTGCCTTGAATGGGAGCGATTCGCTGTTCCAAATGCTCCTCTTCCCCATCTCACCTCGCTGACGGCCATCGTCGCCGACCTCCCCTCAGAACTCGAGCTTCCCTGTTTCCTTTTAAGCATATTCTTCTCCAGGTTGTGTGTGTGCTGTGTGAGTTAGTTTGGTATAACCCCAGAAGGTGACCCTCCCTTCCCTCTGCCCTCCTGCGCTCCTCCCTCCCTGTTTTTTAATTGCCGCTTCAGGCTGTGCGAATGCACGGAGGCCGAGGCTGAGATCATCCTGCAGCTGAAGAACGAACTCCGGGAGAAGGAGCTGAAGCTGACCGACATCCGGCTGGAGGCTCTCAGCTCGGCGCACCACCTGGACCAGATCCGGGAGGCCATGAACCGCATGCAGGTGAGCCTGGAACCGGCAGGGAAAACCTGGAAAATCAATCGTAGAACCACACACCAGCTTGGCTTCAGTAGCTTCTTTTCCTCTAATAAATATTAATGCAAAAGCTTATAACAGGGTTTTAGCAAGTATAAAAAAGTTTAAAAAAATAAATAAATAAAAAATGGAAAAGCTCCACTATGTAACTTTTATGAATGATATTTTTTTACATTGTTGTTGAAACTGTCACCATTTTGTGACACTTCGGTATGAGACAGATGATCTGTGAAAAAATTGAGCTCCTCTTCCTTCTCCCTGTGCTAGCAAGAAACGACCAATCAGAGCCAGGAGGCGGGTCTTAGCGCCGTCAGTCACCCTCACATCGCCCTCTGTTATGCTTCAGCTTGTCTTCACCGTCAGCAGACTTTCACAAATGCTAAGGCGAGTTAGCATGGCCAACGATGATGGAAGATAAACGGTTTTATTTTAAGTTTTTTCTCC
The DNA here is from genome assembly GCF_000485575.1 of Poecilia formosa. NCBI lineage: Eukaryota > Metazoa > Chordata > Actinopteri > Cyprinodontiformes > Poeciliidae > Poecilia > Poecilia formosa. Next base: position 672,299 of record NW_006800216.1, read on the forward strand.
GCCATTAACACATTTAGCAGCGAATACATGAGATTGATCGACAGCACTAAGACCCGCCTCCTGGCTCTGATTGGTTGTTTTTGGTTGGAGCATTTCTTAAAACAGCGATAACAGTTTAGGGAGGAGATTGAGTTTTTCTGTTTCTTACCGTCACAACAAAAGGACAGTTTTAACAAATATGTAAAAACCCTTTTTTATAAAAGTTTCATACTGCAGGTTTAAGAAGATTACTGCTGATTTAAAAAAAAAAATACAGATTAAATTTAATCTTTTTTTGATGAAGAAACTTGAATCTTTGACAACTAAATTGATAACAATAAATAGTTTGTTAAAAATGTTAATTTGAAAGTTTCTGGTAATGTTGGTTTTAACAACCTTAGAAGATGTTAAATTTTACTTACAGAAACCTCCAAGAACCCTCTTAATACATAATGTTGTTATTTTCTTATTTCAGCTCTATTGTAGCTGTATCAACAAATGACTTGCTTATTTTTCAGTCATGCTTTGCTGTGACTCCATCTTTAAAAAGCAGAGCATGCAGTGAAGGAACATGTCAAATGAACATGAACGCCTCATTTAAGTGGATCTTTGTACATCTGGATTATCCGGTTTGTAGAAGCCTTTCTGTCTGCCCTCAGATCTCAGGGATCATTTTAAACTCTTTATCTGAGACTTAACTTCAATACAAAGGAGGCCTTAAAGATCAAAAAAAAAAAAAAAAAGCCTTGCAGCACCATAATTCCAGTGCTATGCATTCAGAATAAATAGCTGCCAGCCATTGGGAGCTGCCGTCACTTTATTCCTCTGACCCGCAGAACGAGATCGAGACCCTGAAAGCGGAGAACGATCGGCTCAAGTCGAGCGGGAACGCCACGCCCACGGCGACGCCCGTCAAGACGGCGCGCCCGCCCTCCGAGGCCTCCAGCACGTCCTCATCCTCCTCGCGGCAGTCGCTGGGGCTGTCGCTCAATAACCTCAACATCACTGACACCATCATGTCAGGTGAGTACGCTGTCCATCACGTCGGTCTCCAGTGACAAACAATGTCGGCTCTGAATTCTAGAGGTTGTTCAAATTAATTTTCTACTTTGTCGGTTTAAAATTTCTCTCTCCATTCACCTGTAAATACTGGAGAACTGCAAAGGAATCTGGTCGAAAAGATTTAATTCAGCAATAAAACGTTCCCCTCTGATGACCCGCAGCAGGACAGAACCCTATTCGGCAACAAAGTGGAGAATATCTCCTGACTCGGTCCGTTTCAGAAGAAGTAGTCTGTCCGTTTCGCTCGTTCAGTAATTAACAGAAAAGGCTCGTTAACTGATGGTGAAATGATCGAAGAGCGATGGCGCGTGGACGAAGGGAAGAACCGGCTGTTATCACCTCAACGCAGCGCATGCAGCAAGCAGGAGGCCCACTGAATACCAAGTGGCCCCTTCCTCACTCCAGAATATGGTGCAGAGAGAAAAGCATTCAGTGTTGAAGTGTGAAGTTGGATGTAAACTGACATCGGCTAAGTGTGATGTAAGATGTTGTTTTTGTTGGAAAAACGCAGCCATTTTTTGCAATAAAATGCAGAAAAGCCTCGGGTTCATCGGCTGACATGTAGGTTTGATTCTGGGAAGAGATGAAGGGCATATGGAGGAGCATTCAGCAACCTGAGAGCCAGGAGATAAAGAACATATGAGAAATGAACTGTGTCGGTCATGTCAACAGTTTGGCAATGTTTTTGATATTCAAAACTAATCAACAATTATCAATATAAGCCTGGTATGAAAACGTTCTATCGTGGTTTGTTTTTCTGCCATTTTATCCATTCTCTGAAGTCAGTTCTCTGTGCAAATTATTGAAGTTCTTCTGAAACCAAACTTGGTCATCCATATCTTTATAGGCATTGTAGCATTTTGTGAACTGGTGATCAGTCATGATGGGAACCGTCCCTTAACTGTTCCTATGGAGTTGGGAGCATGAAATTGTCCAAAATGTCTTGGTGTGCTAAAAATATTGGGTTCCTTTCTCTGGAGCCTTGGGACCAAAACCAACCCCCAGCCCCCGCCACAATCCCCTTCCCTAAACTTACACTTGACACAATGCAGTCAAGAAATGCAGTTCTTCTAGCAACCATCACACCCAGACCCATCCACCGGATCCATCACTCAAGACAACACAATCGTCACTTTTATAGACACTGTTGTGTTTGGCATCACCCATGACGATGGAATGCTTGGACTGTGCTGCTTGTCCATCTTGAGAGACTGTGCGCCAAATTTTACAGAATATACTTCAGTGACTGATTTGTTTGTATCTAGTTATTGTGTTAATGGAACGTCTTCCTTTCAGATATTCTCCTGGATGACAGCTACGAGGGAAATCTCCGTAAGGAAAGTCGGAGTGTGCGGATAGTTGTCACAATCAGCAGCGGGCCAAAAGGCACCAAGGTTTGGAGACGACCAGTCATCCTGCTTGGATCACAAAAATATATCCGTATTGTTTCTGATTTTTGCTTTAATTTTTCTGCCGACTCTTCAGGTTCCACAAAGCCACGAGTACCTGGTTGGGTCTATAGGTGTTAGCGGGAAGACCAAGTGGGACGTCCTGGACGGGGTCATCCGGCGGCTCTTTAAAGTAAGCAGATCCACAGAATTTGACTATCTTGAGTCCTTAGAGGTCGGAGACGATGTCAGGATTTGAATGGTGAACCGTTTACGCTAACTCAGGTAGAACAGTAAGGCTATGCTGTTGATTCTAAAGTTTGATTTCTTGTTTTCTTTTGCTGAAATCTGGTGATTTTTGACTGGTTGTTCAAACTATCAGGCTTCCATGTGAATAGTTTACAACAGGAAAGCAACCAGGATGAACAGAAGAAGAACGTAGACGTCACAGCAGCGCTCTGTTTATGGAAGTAATACTGGATGCCGCATGTATGGTTGGATTTTAAAGTATATTTATACGGTAGCCGACAGTATTGTCACAAAATTATAAGTCAAAGGCAGCTAAGAAAAATAAACCACAACTAATGGCGCAGTTGGTAGAACTGTTGCCTTGCAGCAAGAAGGTTCTGGGTTCGATTCCCGGCCCCGGTCTTTCTGCATGCGTGGGTTTTCTCCGGGTACTCCGGTTTCCTCCCACAGTCCAAAAATATGACTGTCAGGTTAATTGGCCTCTTCAAATTCTCCAAATTGCCCCGTGTGTGTGTGTGTGTGTGTGTGTGTGTATGCATGGTTGTGTGTCTCTGTGTTGCCCTGCGACAGACTGGCGACCTGTGCAGGTGACCACGCCTCTCGCCCGGAACGTTAGCTGGAGAGGCACCAGCAACCCTCCCAACCCCACTAAGGGACAAGGGTGTTAGAAAATGGATGGATGGATAATAGCAAAGCCCTTTTGTGGTGTATTTATCGCCACAAAAGGTGATTTATCTGTATTTATCCAGATTTATCGCGTCTGGCTTCTTCTGGTGCAGAATTATGATTTATGTCTCACATTAATGACGTAAAAGTCAATTAAAATAACCGTTCAAACTGCAGATGCTTTGAATTTGTGCCACATATGGAAGTGGCACAAATTAGATTTTTTTGAGGGGTGAAAAGCTCAGATTTGGGAAAATCGCAAGATACACCACCATTACTGTTCATGTTTACTTTGTCATGCGGGATGCTTTTAGGTCACTTGCGGTTCACACAGGAGATCGCAAGCAAGTTGAAAATGTGAACGACAACTCAAAGCAAAATGGGAATTGCGCCTATAGGCCTGCAGTGTGAATGTAGCCATAGCTAGCATTGGCGCTAAGCTGCCTCTGCCTCCGTCCTGCTGCAGGAGTATGTGTTCCGGGTGGATCCTGGGACCAGCCTGGGTCTTAGCTCTGACAGCATTGTGGGCTACAGGATGGGGGAAGTGATCCGCTGCCATGCCTCCGAAGTGCCTGAGCTGCTGCCCTGCGGTTACCTGGTGGGCGACAACAACATAATCAAGGTTCACCTCAAAGGTACGCTGACAAAAGAATCTCTGTCAGGGTTTTCCGTGGGTTTCTTGCTGGCATTAAGCTTCCTGATGGTTAAACTCAGACTGTTATCTTGTGGGCCGTTGACCTCTCCATCCGTCCTGATCGTAGGTGTGAAGGAGAACAGCATAGACAGCCTGGTGTTCGACACACTCATTCCAAAGCCCATAATCCAGCGGTACCTCAACCTGTTGATGGAGCATCGGCGGATCATCCTCTCGGGGCCCAGCGGCACAGGGAAGTCCTTCCTGGCCGCCAAGCTGGCCGAGTTCATCATCAGTCAGATGGGGCAGGAGGTGACGGAGCACAACGTGGCCAGTTTTAACGTGGACCAGAATTCCAGCAAGGTATCAGAAACCCGCAGCTCGTCTGCTCTCGTGTTTGATTTTCTTCCAGGAACATCAGTAGATTTTCTGTGATGCAGCACAAAGAGGAGCACAACTGAAAAGTGAAAGGAAAATACAGCCATGATTTTTAATGTGTTTTACTGATGTAATTCTGAAAAGTGTGGCATGTAGTCAAAGTCCCAGACTTTAAAATAGCTAAACCTGTGATTGTCTCGGTATCAGTTGTCAGGCATTTCCACAAGTTCCCTATCAACCTTAATTTCTATTGTATGAATATTCATAAATGTGGAGGATTTCATTATGGAAAGTCTACTCCACAGTCTAGACAAATATTGATTGATATGAAAATATTTGTAGTTTACATCCTATTGTCTAAATGTTGTCCTTTGTGGTTACTTCACTGTCTCTAAATGCACCAATGTATTTAGAGTACCTTATAAATGAGGTGTAAATACGTTTAAGGAGTATGAATACATTTACAAATGGCGTGTTTGCTGTTGTTGGACTTGATTGCTCAAAATCAACAACTGCTTCCTCCCACAGGACCTGCGTCAGTACCTGTCCAGCCTGGCAGAGCGCTGTAACTCTGAGAGGACAGACGCAGAGCTCCCCCATGTGGTCATCCTGGACAACCTGCACCACATCGGCTCGCTCAGCGACATATTCAACGGCTTCCTCAACTGCAAGTACCACAAATGGTGAGGAGGACTGGAAACGCCGCGCGCTCCATCACAACTTCCACCAAGTCGACTCGAGTCCCATCAGCGAACTGAGGAAACGTTTGTCGTAGTTGAAGTGACCATTTTTTGTTTCTCTTCCTTGTGCAGCCCGTATGTCATCGGGACCATGAGCCAGGGAGTCTCCTCCTCTCCCAACCTGGAGCTCCACCACAACTTTAGGTCTGATGCCATTTTGTGTTCAATTCAAGCTCAGCAAACAGAACTAACACCGACGGTATATTTTTCAGTCACATGATCATCGACCAGTTGTTATTACTGGTGCAAACCATAAAGATGAAGAAGACAGGAAGTAGATAGTGAGAGACGGTGCAGCATGTTTTTAAATGATTTAGCTTATTCACATGTGATTTTAATTGTTTGTTATTTAATGGACCAAGCTCTGCCTTCATCCTCAGAGCCTCATTCAGCTCCTTCAGACTAGCCAGCAGCAATTAGCAACCACCTGGTGAAACTGCACCTCCGCTGCGCTCATTAATAGAGCCGCCATGTTGTGATGACTTCTTAAAGGTGGAATTTCAGAGAGAGCAGGAGCTTCTTAAAGAGACAGAGGCTCAACATCAAGGCGCTAAATTACAAAGTCAAATTTCGTTTAAGCCACAGTTGATATATGCAGTACTTTTATAACAACTAAAGGTAACAGTTATTTGGTATAAAAAGGCACTATGTGCCTGGAAAACACAGAATAACTCCTCTTTGTGGCATTATTCATTTAAAATCCCTCAATTAGAGAGTTAAATGCACCTTTTACACAAATGGATGAAATGTCTTCTTCTCACATGAAACACTTTACACTGATGAGTCGATGTCTTGCCCTGGTGTAGATGGGTGCTGTGCACCAACCACACGGAGCCGGTCAAAGGCTTCCTGGGTCGCTTCCTGCGCCGGAAGCTCGTCGAGACAGAGATCGATAAGAACATGCGCAGCAATGACCTGATCAAGATCATCGACTGGATCCCCAAGACCTGGCAGCATCTCAACGGCTTCCTGGAGGCGCACAGCTCCTCCGACGTCACCATAGGTCACTTCAGAACACACACACACACGTTGGCCTCTGTAGAGTTAGCACCAGGCAGACATTTGAACGTCCCTCCATGTGTGTAATGTGTTCCTCTCCATTCACCGTAGGGCCTCGTCTCTTCTTGTCCTGTCCCATGGAAGTAGAAGGTTCCCGGGTTTGGTTCACAGACCTGTGGAACTATTCCCTGGTCCCCTACCTGCTGGAGGCTGTCAGGGAAGGACTACAGGTACCTAATACATATGTATGGGTGTATTTTCCTGGATCATACACATATAGTACAGCTACGTTTATTTCAAATTGACCAAGTAGGCCCCTCTCGAGATGACGCACATTATAACCTGAAAACGGGAGAAATAACCCTGGAAAACTGTTGGTTGGTAAATCTTGTAGTTGGTTCTTATTGATTTAGCCTTACTCTAAATCAATAAGCGTAAGGCTTACGCTACAAAAACACAAAATCTTATCAAGTATTTTCGGTCTAGTTTCTAGTGCAAGTCTCGTAGTGCACTTGAAATAAGACAAAACTGGCTTAAAAGTAACTTTTCAGTAGTCAGTACTTCCTTAATATTTATAATAAAGTGAAAATTCCACCGACATATTTATTAAAACAAAGCTGAAACTTACTTGTAAGTTAGTTTTCTTAATTTCAATAATATTTGCACTATAAATTAAATCAAAAATACTTGGTAAGATTTAGTATTTTCGCTGCATTTTTTGAAGCATCTTTCATGTTACAACAATAAACGTAACATTGTATGTTACAGACCAACACAAAGTAGTGCATAAATGTGAAGCAGAAGGAAAATAATGCGTTGGTTTTTAAAAGTTTTTACTGATAGAAATCTGAAAAGTGTGGATTGCGTTTGTATGTACCCTTCATAAGCTATAATTCACAGACACATCATACGCTGCGAAAGTCTTGTGGTTTTGCACATTCACTTTGGGCCAAAGAATGTCCTCAAATGGCCGATTACAACAGAATGCGTTAATTTAAACGACCTATTAACAAACTGTTAAAATATTAACAGGTAGCTGTCTCTGCATTTCATGAGAACGTCTTGAAATTAAATGTTAAACATCTTTGCACCTTGATATACTCTGGTACTATACAAACAAAACTGCTGGGATTTAATGAATAAAACATTTAAGCACAACTGTAATCTTGAAGGTTGTATTTTCTAGTCTAGTCTAGAATAAAAGCATCTTGGTAGCAGTGGATCTCTTTAATCTAACTCATTAAAGAGATATTAGGGCTTTTCCAGGTAAGGCATCAAAAACGAAAAGAATATTTCTTCACTCCTCCTTCCCTGCATATCTTTTGTTCCCATCTTCAGCTGTACGGTAAGCGAGCCGTGTGGGAGGATCCGTCCAAGTGGGTGAATGACACGTATCCGTGGAATGCCGCCTCGCTGCAGCAAGAGGGCCAGTCGCTGCTCCAGCTAAGGCCGGAAGACGTGGGATATGACGGCTATAGCTCGTCCAAGGAGGGGACGTCGTCCAAGCAGGTGTCTCAGAGCGACACCGAGGGAGACCCACTGGTGAGGACGGATCTGACTTCAGACGGTTCCATTTATTAGCCATGAATTATTTGCCAGGAATCATGGATTCACCCTCGTTTGCAAAGCGATGAGCAAACAGAGAGTACAGTTTAAGCTAACGCTTTAAAGGGGCAATATTATGTGAAATGGACTTTTTTGAGCTTTACATCATGTTATAATATAATTCCCTCATCAGAAATATAACCTGGAGTGTTGCTTAGATTTTATTTTTATCATGTTTGAGAAATCCTTCAGTCAAAACTTGTGGGTGGACGGTAGCTCCGCCTCTGAGCTTGCTTCAGTTTCCAAGCTTCCAAGTTTCTACCTAAAAGAAACTAAGAGTGTGACTCCCTCACTCAGCTCCTTTAGACTAGCCAGCAGCAATTAGCAAACACCTGGTGGAATGGTGCATCTGCTGCGCTTGTTCTCAAAGCAACGCCAGCGAAACGTCGTTAAAGCGTTAATAGAAGAGCCATGCTGCGATGACTTCCTGTAGGCGGAGTTTCATAAAGAGCAGGAGCTTCTTAAAGAGACATTGGCCCAATATCAAGGCCCTCTGTCAAACTTCTTTTAAGATATATTTGATATACACATCATTTTGTAACAACTGAATTGTGCTTGATTGTGCTATAAAGTAATACGATGTAGCTGGAAATCGCATAATACTGCCCCTTTAAAGCAAAACTGTCAAAGTTGCAAATGAACTATTAAGGGCAGTGAGAGTAGAAAGTAAATGAGTGGAGAGAGAAATCATTCCTGCTCGGTGGGTTATTGCAGCCCAGGAGAAATTAAAGGCTAGCCATCCAAAAAAAAAACCCGGCTGGCTTGATTTAACTAGAGTGTTTGTGCATTTTACACACACGCCTGTGTGTGTGTGTGTGCACGTGTGCGTGTGTGTGTGCGAACCCCTTCGTGTGCAGTTATTATCCTGCGGTGCCAAAAGCCGTTTTAGGAACACTGGAAGCTATTCTCCAGATGCAGCAGCACTTCTGCATTATTTAGATCATTAGCTCTGCAGCAGGGATGAAAAGTTCGACGGGTTTATGGCGCTGATTGACTGCAGCAGTTAGAAACGGCACAAAATACAGCTTGTGAAGTTTCATTCTTAAAAATGTAGGGACATATGTTGCATTAGGAAAGGTAATGTAATAAGTCCAAACATTTTGTAATCGTAAAGCATCATATTGTTTTAAAAACCAAACTGTTTTTTATGCATCAGTAGGCTTTAAGCTGATGGTGAACATAAAAAGCAACAATCCAAAGTGTTGGTAAATGCAATTTTCATAATCAATGCGCCTTTTCATTTGGTTCATTTAAACATCGAGTAAGAGAAGTCATGGTGCCTTCTGTTTGTACTGAGTAAATTTAGAGGGTTCAACTGAAAAAGCCTGTTGAAGTTAATATTCAGATATGAAATCTCAAAGGTTTCTCACAAACCCCAACATTTAACATGCCATGATCTTCCAATTACTTCCTGCAGTCGTCTTCTCTCTCTTTGTATTTTGTCAACTCTCAAACTTTATCCAAACTCTGTCCTAGATTTGAACAAACACTTCTATCTGTTCATGTTTTATGTTCTGCAGATGAACATGCTGCTACGGCTGCAGGAAGCAGCTAACTACTCCAGCACCCAGAGCTGCGACAGCGACAGCACCAGTCACCATGACGACCAGCTGGACTCCTCCTTGGAGTCGGCCCTATGAGCCCCAAAACCAACTCACTTTAAACCTCTAAAATGGTGGAAAAACCTTGGAACCCCAAAGAACACATCCCCCTCCCAACACGATATGGAATTATCCATCATTATCCGGTCCTGCTGCAGCGGGGGAGCAACCTGGTCAGGCTGCTGGTCCACCACAGGACCCGCACTACAGATATATAATATATGAAAAGTTTTAATACTCAAAATATACCCTCAAATTGAAAGAAAATACCTATATTTTAATGGTGCAATATGAAATCCGAATGTTTTATGCTGTCAGAGGCTTTACCAACTTGGTCCTTAGTGGTCAAAATGTCAAACCGAACCACAGGTTGGAGACCGTCTACATTGCGTCCAACAAACCGTATTGTCCTGTTCATTTTTGTGACATTTTTATAAAAATGTCCGCGTGATTGTGATGAGAAACATCCTTACCTCTGGTGGTTTTTTCCAAAAGTGTTCTCAACAATAAGACACTTTTCCTCCGGTTTACTTTTAGATGTCGGTTTCCAGAGCGTCCCAGAACAACAAAACTGGATGATATTTTTTTTATTGTTTTTTTGTTGTTGTTGTTTTTTTTACCCAGTTATATCTACAGATGTTTACATTAGTATGGCTGGCTCTGTTATGTCTTTCCTTGTTTACAGAGGTGCTTCTTACAGACACACACATATATGTACACACAGAGGCAGCAGGGAGGAAATCCCCTCAGACAAGAACCTTTTATCGGTTCAAGTCCCTTCTTTGAACATCATCAAGAATGCCAGAGTGTCCTTGAGCAAGGCGCTCTGTCTCTACTGTTTTCATGGATGTCAGCTTTTAACAGCGGGCGTGAAAAGCAGAGCAGGTGTAGTTTTTAATGTCTTCTCATGGCCAAGTCTGACGCTTTGCACAAAAACTGGTGGAAAATGTTGGCAGGTTTGGCTAACGTTGTGGCTGATGTAGGACAACTTTGAGCCCTTGCAGTTCAACTAGGATCAGAAGTTGTCTCCATTAGTTATTATATATATTATTTATTAAAGATCCAGAGCCGACCCAGGCAGAATTTGTTTTTTTATTAGGCTCATAAGCCGCCACAGTGGGACTAATGTTGCGTCTATATTGTCATCCTGTGATCATGTTTGGTTACCTTACAGAAGATTTGTTTATACAGAGTTAAACTAGCAGTCTAACTAGAGATTAGTTGGTTAATTGGGACCTCTAGGCAGCTTACCATTCATATCTTGCCATCTGTAGTTCTAAAACTGCATTTTCTTAATAAAAGTGGTAGGTGGCCCTCCATTAGTTTTCCACATTGTGACTCCAAACAGCCAATTTTTTTAGTTTTTTTTTTTTTTAAAGCCAGGGAAAGTTGTATTTGCCTCCTTTTGTCCAGCTGGGGGCAGTAGCAGGATTGCATTATTTAATGTTCCATGGGGTGAGATAAAACTTTGGTTCAAACTTTAAACCACGACTGGGACATTCTGGCGGTTTTGAGACCAAAGCCTTTTAAAACCGTGGCACCAGTAACCAGGACCATGCCTCGTGATGAGCAGTTAATATTTTACGTGTGGTGCGAAACACTTTTGGAGCTTTTACTTTGGATAAACTGGTTAGGTTTTTCACGAGGCTAAAGTAAGCGGCTATCCAGACCTGGGTCAGGTGCAAAGCCAACCTCTCCCATCTAAAATCTTTAAAATTTTTAGCTGTTTGTTGAGAAATCAGTTTTTTGGACCACTAAAACGCTCTGTATTTATACCTAGCACATTTTGAACCTGTTGTGCTAAATTTGAGGAGCTCCTGGGGCCTCCAAGCCAGCGGCGGACCCTAAGCAGCCCCTTTTCCCACGTATGCCTTGGGTCAGCTCTGAGCAAATTGGCGGACATTTGCTTAAGCCTCGTGGTGCTGGGCCCCCTGGCCTGAACCTTATCAGGGTCAGCCACTGCCAAGCTGTTCCAAATGCCAACACCAAGCACAATGAAAGTGTGAGATCTGTGTGTCGCCCAGTCGTCCTGTTACTGTGAAGGCAACATGGAAAAGTGCCAATGATTCCCTTTGATCCGACTGCCAAATGTTCACACCGTACAGACTTGCAATCAAACAGCAAAAGCCCACCATGGTTGTAGAAGTTCTCCACGGTGGGAAGTAATCCAAATACCGAATAGTCCAAACCCAGATACCCCAAAGTTTCTCCTGTTCAATACCCTGCATCCATCTTTGTCCTCAAGGTATCCAAAAACCAGTCGAAGCCGCTGTCTTTTACTGTTCGAGTGGATCAGCCGAGAGCCGTAAAAGGGAACAATAATGTTGGTGCTTTCTAACTGCCTTAAACGTTCCTTCGCTTTCTCTGGCTGTTGGTGGAAGCGGGGCGCGTTTCACTGTAGGATGATGCTAACCTGCTTCCGTCTGCATCAAAGATGACGCATCTGGTATGAGATGTAGGCATTACTGCTTGCGGCCCCGTCTTCTTCTTCTGAAGCATCCTTGCTTCTGTCTGACAGTAAGAAGTTAAGAAACATAACGCTGTATTTCAGTTCAAAAAACAGACCAATATTGTATAAAGAAACACAAAAAAGGGGGGGTTGGGTATTTTTTTAGTTGTTTTGCGCCTAGTTGAGCTGGGCTCACTTGAATTACCAGGAGCACAACCAAACTGTTTTTCTTTTTGTTTTTTGGGTTGTTGTTTTTTTTTTTTGTTTTGTTTTTAGTAAGCCTGATGAGCATGTTTTGAAGCTTTTTTTAAAAAAATGGGAGTGAGGGTGGGGTGGGTGGGGTGCACTGAGAAAAGATCTTTACCTGTATGTATGCGTGTACTGGACGGAAGAAGCCATTTAGAATTTTGATTGTTCTTTCTTTGTTTAAGTGGGTCAATTTTGCACAGGTCTGAGGGTCGTGGTGGGCTGTAAATACTTCTAGAATTCTTGCACAGTGAATCAAAGATGCATTCTGGCCTGTCGGTGTTACAAAATGCAAAACCCGCTGAAGATATCGTCGTTCGTATGGAAAATGGAGAAGAAAAAGATGCAAAAACTCGATCCGCTGTCGGAAACAGGTGTGTGTCTTGTGGTGATTTGATGTTTTGCCTATGCAGGAGGCATTAACTGTACAGTAAATACCGTTTGAACTAACTAAACTGAAAAAAAAAAAAAATATGTAGGCACCTGTCCAATGCTCCTTACTCTACCACGAAATACTCTTGATCCTCTCTGTCTCTAGGAATGCCTGTTGTTCCTCAAACGGACGGCTCAGGATTTTTTAAGTGAGGTTTTGTTCAAAAGAGTGTAGGCAGTCGGTATCCTAGGTAACTGTTGTCATTTAGTGGAAAATCCAGATTAGTTAACAGCTAGTCTGAGAGAAGCAAAGACCAAAGCAGACTTTTATCGCCTCAAAGCAACTCAAGAAGCGTCATTGTGGTTTATGCCAAGACTACTGGTCACTTTGTACATTTTTAGTTAATTTGTTTCTCACCTCAAGATACCAACAGTGTGTCAATTTATATCCTGCAGGGAATCTTTTATACCTGATTTGACAACCACATTTTACCACCATAAATTGTCGTTCAAAGTAACGGTGTTGGAACAAAATGGAATGGGAGTATGGATTGACCCGTACATCAACTGTCTGTTCACCAAGTACTTCATGGTTGGTCAGAAGCTTGAAGTGGAGAAAATTGGAAATTCTGGTTGTTGCCACCTGATGTAAACAAATTTCTCGGTTCTTGCAGGGTTTGTAAATGCCTTCACTGGAAACACTTATGTTCTGTACTCAGTGTTTGTTTCACACTGGAAGATTATTGGTGGCACACTACCTCCAACCTCCATTTCCCTTGCAAATAGGGAGAACCCTCTGGGTAAATAACCACCTACTACCTACATGGCAATGGTTTCAAGGCTCAAAATACAACTTTTGTTCAAACTGTTATGACTTCAGATTTCAGTTAAGATAGTAGAGGTCCTCTTTGGTTTTTGAATAATTGCTGACTTCAGCCTTTGGAAATGACTTACCCTGGATTTATGCTAAATGACGATGCCAGACAGACATCTACTTAAAAATCCTGAGCTGTTCTTTTAAAAACCACTTCCTCTTTGGTGATTTTAACCCTAACTTACCACCACCTTAGGCTTGCTAGCTGTCTGAGGCGATGAAGTTGAGCCGACGCTGTACTGTACACATCTAACAGGTGCTACTGGTCAGTAAGAGGCCCACCAGAGACCAAGAAGTCTTGTTGTCACAACCTCAGGACAAACCTCTACAATCCTACCTGTACTCAGCTTCACATGTCTCTGCAGCCCAGCCTTCGATGGTTGCTAACCAGGTGGTGTAGTTGCATGCCAATGGTGAAAAATACAGTGTTTACAGGTTGCCGAGACCTACACCAATGTATCAAAACCTATGTACACTCCTGTTATAGGCCATTAGTTCCCAAGATAACAGCACTTTGACACCATTAACAGTGTACACCATTGTGTTGAAAACCAACTGGTAATTTTTCCCACTTACACTTTCGAGTTGCATCTTAGTTGGAGACCATAGCATTTACTCTGGTTTGAGAGAAAGTTTTGTTTCTTTCCGGGTGAAACATTTGTCCTTAAATGTTTTATATTTTGTACATTTGTATGTAACATATCATGTAAATATACAGAGACAGTGATTTAAGTCATCTGGAGGATTTTGTAGTCTTTGTAAAGCCCTAATAAATGGTATTTGGTGTCACTCAAGCAATTTGAGTTTTTGTTCAGTTGAGATTCTTCCGTGTTGAAATGACCAGATTACCAGAGCAGCTAAATGCAAAAACTGCTTTTTCTAAAACAAGAATTATTTCCACATAAATTATCTTTCTTTCATGATTGCAGAGGACAAAAAGCCTCAAATATACACACCCACCCACTAATGCTGGGTTAAATGTTCCTTGACAACTTACACCGCTGCTGTAGCTTTTTGTAGCTTACATTCTGGTTGGCTGTTTGGTCACTTTTTGCCCCCCAAAAATGGCAGAATTCTAAAAATTAAGAATTAACAGTACATAGATTCAAGTCTGTAAAATACTAGACTTTTAGCCACAGTTCAAAAATCTTAAATGCAATTGAGTTTTACAAAGCTAAACCAGTTTTGATTTGTCTATGATCTCTATCTTTGTCTGTACACACCAGGGTAAAGCACCTTACACAATATAAGGACACTGTTAAGGAAAATACAAAATTAGCCTTTTGCACAGATTGCTGAAGTAGGTATCGGGCGAAGTCAACTTGAAAAAATATTTTTTTTTTATTTATTCCGAACTTGACAGAAGTATAAAATCACCATTTGTCAAAACTGCTTTTATTTTGAAGGAAGGATATAATTCTCCTCTTCCGGGTAACTCCCAGTCGCAGCCATTGGAAAGATGAAACCCGGTGCGACTCCCGTGGCTTCCTCTGGAGAGAATAAAATGTTTAAATCTAACGGAGGCCCCGTTAACTTACCGAAACACTCCTACTGGGTGGATTTGTGGGTGTTTCTGCTTTTTGACATCGCTTTGTTTCTCTTCGTATATTTCATCGTCCCGTAAAGAGGTAAGCAGGAGGGAGCGCAGAAGTTTCTAGCTAACAGCGCGGTCTACGGAAGTTACAACACTGAATAGAAATTAATGTGACGCAAGGAGACGGATAGTACAAAGTCACTTTTTTAATCTCTCACTGCTATGGAAGTTTGTGGTATAGTTTTGCTTTGAAAGCATTTATATGTCTTAGCATGTGTCCAGTATTCGTGTAGAGTCACAGACGGCCATTGCTTACGGACAGCGCATCACGGCTTTGAGGTGATGTGTAGCAGCAGTCAGGACATTGAAACAACCGTCTACATTTTTTAGGGTTTTACATGTTGGAACATAAAAGTAAGATTTAGGTTTTATCATGCTATTAAAAAGGCCTAAAATGTTATTGGAAGTATAAAGAATACACGACACGTTCCAAAACCGTAAAGCCAAAATTTAAAGTTTTCACGGCTCGTTTGATGCCAGTTTACAATAAAACCAGTTTCTTTTACAGCTTAACTCCTGTGGAAGCTGCAAAGGTGTACATAGTTATTCCACACAGTTTTTATATTCTAGCTTTATCTTTGTTTAGTTGAGTCGCTGCTATGTGTTTCTTTTTTACTCTTAGTTTTATGTAATTTAAAACCTTGTGAAGATCTGTTGATTTAATTAAACCCACATATGTAATTCCACTTATGTATTTTCTTTAAATGGTTCTTTTCAGACTTCTTTTCAGTGCAACCTAATATTCTTGTTACAGGATCAACCCTTTGACTGACTGTTGATGAACCAAGTGCTGCTCGTACCCTGCTGTCAGAAGGCTAACCCAGCTTTGACTGAACCACGCAGCAGCTTTCCTCAGCTCGCTCCAAAGATTGTCACGTCTTACAGACGAGGCATCCTGACTTCACATCAGACTTCAGCAAGAAGCTCTTCAATAACTAATCAGATGGATTCCCTGTCGTTTCTATCAGATGATAGTTTGAAGGGTTTTTTTTTTGTTTGTTTTTGCTGAGGACCTTAAAACATCTCAACTGACTTTTATCTTTGAGACTCAGCAAATAACTTAAGATGCTTCTGGTATCACTGTAAATGTTATATAATCTCTAATTTTTTGTGTCTTTTTTTTCCCGGAAAGAACAGATAATATTCAGGAAAAGTATGTAACTGGTGTTGGGACCAATGATGATGTGAGCGCAGAAACATTTTATTTATTGAAAACTATGTTGATGTAGAGGAAACTCTAAGCAAACTCTTGGCAATTTGCACACAACTCATGAACGAATAAAANACTCATTAAAGAGATATTAGGGCTTTTCCAGGTAAGGCATCAAAAACGAAAAGAATATTTCTTCACTCCTCCTTCCCTGCATATCTTTTGTTCCCATCTTCAGCTGTACGGTAAGCGAGCCGTGTGGGAGGATCCGTCCAAGTGGGTGAATGACACGTATCCGTGGAATGCCGCCTCGCTGCAGCAGGAGGGCCAGTCGCTGCTCCAGCTAAGGCCGGAAGACGTGGGATATGACGGCTATAGCTCGTCCAAGGAGGGGACGTCGTCCAAGCAGGTGTCTCAGAGCGACACCGAGGGAGACCCGCTGGTGAGGACGGATCTGACTTCAGACGGTTCCATTTATTAGCCATGAATTATTTGCCAGGAATCATGGATTCACCCTCGTTTGCAAAGCGATGAGCAAACAGAGAGTACAGTTTAAGCTAACGCTTTAAAGGGGCAATATTATGTGAAATGGACTTTTTTGAGCTTTACATCATGTTATAATATAATTCCCTCATCAGAAATATAACCTGGAGTGTTGCTTAGATTTTATTTTTATCATGTTTGAGAAATCCTTCAGTCAAAACTTGTGGGTGGACGGTAGCTCCGCCTCTGAGCTTGCTTCAGTTTCCAAGCTTCCAAGTTTCTACCTAAAAGAAACTAAGAGTGTGACTCCCTCACTCAGCTCCTTTAGACTAGCCAGCAGCAATTAGCAAACACCTGGTGGAATGGTGCATCTGCTGCGCTTGTTCTCAAAGCAACGCCAGCGAAACGTCGTTAAAGCGTTAATAGAAGAGCCATGCTGCGATGACTTCCTGTAGGCGGAGTTTCATAAAGAGCAGGAGCTTCTTAAAGAGACATTGGCCCAATATCAAGGCCCTCTGTCAAACTTCTTTTAAGATATATTTGATATACACATCATTTTGTAACAACTGAATTGTGCTTGATTGTGCTATAAAGTAATACGATGTAGCTGGAAATCGCATAATACTGCCCCTTTAAAGCAAAACTGTCAAAGTTACAAATAAACTATTAAGGGCAGTGAGAGTAGAAAGTAAATGAGTGGAGAGAGAAATCATTCCTGCTCGGTGGGTTATTGCAGCCCAGGAGAAATTAAAGGCTAGCCATCCAAAAAAAAAACCCGGCTGGCTTGATTTAACTAGAGTGTTTGTGCATTTTACACACACGCCTGTGTGTGTGTGTGTGCACGTGTGCGTGTGTGTGTGCGAACCCCTTCGTGTGCAGTTATTATCCTGCGGTGCCAAAAGCCGTTTTAGGAACACTGGAAGCAATTCTCCAGATGCAGCAGCACTTCTGCATTATTTAGATCATTAGCTCTGCAGCAGGGATGAAAAGTTCAACGGGTTTATGGCGCTGATTGACTGCAGCAGTTAGAAACGGCACAAAATACAGCTTGTGAAGTTTCATTCTTAAAAATGTAGGGACATATGTTGCATTAGGAAAGGTAATGTAATAAGTCCAAACATTTTGTAATTGTTAAGCATCATATTGTTTTAAAAACCAAACTGTTTTTTATGCATCAGTAGGCTTTAAGCTGATGGTGAACATAAAAAGCAACAATCCAAAGTATTGGTAAATGCAATTTTCATAATCAATGCGCCTTTTCATTTGGTTCATTTAAACATCGAGTAAGAGAAGTCATGGTGCCTTCTGTTTGTACTGAGTAAATTTAGAGGGTTCAACTGAAAAAGCCTGTTGAAGTTAATATTCAGATATGAAATCTCAAAGGTTTCTCACAAACCCCAACATTTAACATGCCATGATCTTCCAATTACTTCCTGCAGTCGTCTTCTCTCTCTTTGTATTTTGTCAACTCTCAAACTTTATCCAAACTCTGTCCTAGGTTTGAACAAACACTTCTATCTGTTCATGTTTTATGTTCTGCAGATGAACATGCTGCTACGGCTGCAGGAAGCAGCTAACTACTCCAGCACCCAGAGCTGCGACAGCGACAGCACCAGTCACCATGACGACCAGCTGGACTCCTCCTTGGAGTCGGCCCTATGAGCCCCAAAACCAACTCACTTTAAACCTCTAAAATGGTGGAAAAACCTTGGAACCCCAAAGAACACATCCCCCTCCCAACACGATATGGAATTATCCATCATTATCCGGTCCTGCTGCAGCGGGGGAGCAACCTGGTCAGGCTGCTGGTCCACCACAGGACCCGCACTACAGATATATAATATATGAAAAGTTTTAATACTCAAAATATACCCTCAAATTGAAAGAAAATACCTATATTTTAATGGTGCAATATGAAATCCGAATGTTTTATGCTGTCAGAGGCTTTACCAACTTGGTCCTTAGTGGTCAAAATGTCAAACCGAACCACAGGTTGGAGACCGTCTACATTGCGTCCAACAAACCGTATTGTCCTGTTCATTTTTGTGACATTTTTATAAAAATGTCCGCGTGATTGTGATGAGAAACATCCTTACCTCTGGTGGTTTTTTCCAAAAGTGTTCTCAACAATAAGACACTTTTCCTCCGGTTTACTTTTAGATGTCGGTTTCCAGAGCGTCCCAGAACAACAAAACTGGATGATATTTTTTTTATTGTTTTTTTGTTGTTGTTGTTTTTTTTACCCAGTTATATCTACAGATGTTTACATTAGTATGGCTGGCTCTGTTATGTCTTTCCTTGTTTACAGAGGTGCTTCTTACAGACACACACATATATGTACACACAGAGGCAGCAGGGAGGAAATCCCCTCAGACAAGAACCTTTTATCGGTTCAAGTCCCTTCTTTGAACATCATCAAGAATGCCAGAGTGTCCTTGAGCAAGGCGCTCTGTCTCTACTGTTTTCATGGATGTCAGCTTTTAACAGCGGGCGTGAAAAGCAGAGCAGGTGTAGTTTTTAATGTCTTCTCATGGCCAAGTCTGACGCTTTGCACAAAAACTGGTGGAAAATGTTGGCAGGTTTGGCTAACGTTGTGGCTGATGTAGGACAACTTTGAGCCCTTGCAGTTCAACTAGGATCAGAAGTTGTCTCCATTAGTTATTATATATATTATTTATTAAAGATCCAGAGCCGACCCAGGCAGAATTTGTTTTTTTATTAGGCTCATAAGCCGCCACAGTGGGACTAATGTTGCGTCTATATTGTCATCCTGTGATCATGTTTGGTTACCTTACAGAAGATTTGTTTATACAGAGTTAAACTAGCAGTCTAACTAGAGATTAGTTGGTTAATTGGGACCTCTAGGCAGCTTACCATTCATATCTTGCCATCTGTAGTTCTAAAACTGCATTTTCTTAATAAAAGTGGTAGGTGGCCCTCCATTAGTTTTCCACATTGTGACTCCAAACAGCCAATTTTTTTAGTTTTTTTTTTTTTTAAAGCCAGGGAAAGTTGTATTTGCCTCCTTTTGTCCAGCTGGGGGCAGTAGCAGGATTGCATTATTTAATGTTCCATGGGGTGAGATAAAACTTTGGTTCAAACTTTAAACCACGACTGGGACATTCTGGCGGTTTTGAGACCAAAGCCTTTTAAAACCGTGGCACCAGTAACCAGGACCATGCCTCGTGATGAGCAGTTAATATTTTACGTGTGGTGCGAAACACTTTTGGAGCTTTTACTTTGGATAAACTGGTTAGGTTTTTCACGAGGCTAAAGTAAGCGGCTATCCAGACCTGGGTCAGGTGCAAAGCCAACCTCTCCCATCTAAAATCTTTAAAATTTTTAGCTGTTTGTTGAGAAATCAGTTTTTTGGACCACTAAAACGCTCTGTATTTATACCTAGCACATTTTGAACCTGTTGTGCTAAATTTGAGGAGCTCCTGGGGCCTCCAAGCCAGCGGCGGACCCTAAGCAGCCCCTTTTCCCACGTATGCCTTGGGTCAGCTCTGAGCAAATTGGCGGACATTTGCTTAAGCCTCGTGGTGCTGGGCCCCCTGGCCTGAACCTTATCAGGGTCAGCCACTGCCAAGCTGTTCCAAATGCCAACACCAAGCACAATGAAAGTGTGAGATCTGTGTGTCGCCCAGTCGTCCTGTTACTGTGAAGGCAACATGGAAAAGTGCCAATGATTCCCTTTGATCCGACTGCCAAATGTTCACACCGTACAGACTTGCAATCAAACAGCAAAAGCCCACCATGGTTGTAGAAGTTCTCCACGGTGGGAAGTAATCCAAATACCGAATAGTCCAAACCCAGATACCCCAAAGTTTCTCCTGTTCAATACCCTGCATCCATCTTTGTCCTCAAGGTATCCAAAAACCAGTCGAAGCCGCTGTCTTTTACTGTTCGAGTGGATCAGCCGAGAGCCGTAAAAGGGAACAATAATGTTGGTGCTTTCTAACTGCCTTAAACGTTCCTTCGCTTTCTCTGGCTGTTGGTGGAAGCGGGGCGCGTTTCACTGTAGGATGATGCTAACCTGCTTCCGTCTGCATCAAAGATGACGCATCTGGTATGAGATGTAGGCATTACTGCTTGCGGCCCCGTCTTCTTCTTCTGAAGCATCCTTGCTTCTGTCTGACAGTAAGAAGTTAAGAAACATAACGCTGTATTTCAGTTCAAAAAACAGACCAATATTGTATAAAGAAACACAAAAAAGGGGGGGTTGGGTATTTTTTTAGTTGTTTTGCGCCTAGTTGAGCTGGGCTCACTTGAATTACCAGGAGCACAACCAAACTGTTTTTCTTTTTGTTTTTTGGGTTGTTGTTTTTTTTTTTTGTTTTGTTTTTAGTAAGCCTGATGAGCATGTTTTGAAGCTTTTTTTAAAAAAATGGGAGTGAGGGTGGGGTGGGTGGGGTGCACTGAGAAAAGATCTTTACCTGTATGTATGCGTGTACTGGACGGAAGAAGCCATTTAGAATTTTGATTGTTCTTTCTTTGTTTAAGTGGGTCAATTTTGCACAGGTCTGAGGGTCGTGGTGGGCTGTAAATACTTCTAGAATTCTTGCACAGTGAATCAAAGATGCATTCTGGCCTGTCGGTGTTACAAAATGCAAAACCCGCTGAAGATATCGTCGTTCGTATGGAAAATGGAGAAGAAAAAGATGCAAAAACTCGATCCGCTGTCGGAAACAGGTGTGTGTCTTGTGGTGATTTGATGTTTTGCCTATGCAGGAGGCATTAACTGTACAGTAAATACCGTTTGAACTAACTAAACTGAAAAAAAAAAAAAATATGTAGGCACCTGTCCAATGCTCCTTACTCTACCACGAAATACTCTTGATCCTCTCTGTCTCTAGGAATGCCTGTTGTTCCTCAAACGGACGGCTCAGGATTTTTTAAGTGAGGTTTTGTTCAAAAGAGTGTAGGCAGTCGGTATCCTAGGTAACTGTTGTCATTTAGTGGAAAATCCAGATTAGTTAACAGCTAGTCTGAGAGAAGCAAAGACCAAAGCAGACTTTTATCGCCTCAAAGCAACTCAAGAAGCGTCATTGTGGTTTATGCCAAGACTACTGGTCACTTTGTACATTTTTAGTTAATTTGTTTCTCACCTCAAGATACCAACAGTGTGTCAATTTATATCCTGCAGGGAATCTTTTATACCTGATTTGACAACCACATTTTACCACCATAAATTGTCGTTCAAAGTAACGGTGTTGGAACAAAATGGAATGGGAGTATGGATTGACCCGTACATCAACTGTCTGTTCACCAAGTACTTCATGGTTGGTCAGAAGCTTGAAGTGGAGAAAATTGGAAATTCTGGTTGTTGCCACCTGATGTAAACAAATTTCTCGGTTCTTGCAGGGTTTGTAAATGCCTTCACTGGAAACACTTATGTTCTGTACTCAGTGTTTGTTTCACACTGGAAGATTATTGGTGGCACACTACCTCCAACCTCCATTTCCCTTGCAAATAGGGAGAACCCTCTGGGTAAATAACCACCTACTACCTACATGGCAATGGTTTCAAGGCTCAAAATACAACTTTTGTTCAAACTGTTATGACTTCAGATTTCAGTTAAGATAGTAGAGGTCCTCTTTGGTTTTTGAATAATTGCTGACTTCAGCCTTTGGAAATGACTTACCCTGGATTTATGCTAAATGACGATGCCAGACAGACATCTACTTAAAAATCCTGAGCTGTTCTTTTAAAAACCACTTCCTCTTTGGTGATTTTAACCCTAACTTACCACCACCTTAGGCTTGCTAGCTGTCTGAGGCGATGAAGTTGAGCCGACGCTGTACTGTACACATCTAACAGGTGCTACTGGTCAGTAAGAGGCCCACCAGAGACCAAGAAGTCTTGTTGTCACAACCTCAGGACAAACCTCTACAATCCTACCTGTACTCAGCTTCACATGTCTCTGCAGCCCAGCCTTCGATGGTTGCTAACCAGGTGGTGTAGTTGCATGCCAATGGTGAAAAATACAGTGTTTACAGGTTGCCGAGACCTACACCAATGTATCAAAACCTATGTACACTCCTGTTATAGGCCATTAGTTCCCAAGATAACAGCACTTTGACACCATTAACAGTGTACACCATTGTGTTGAAAACCAACTGGTAATTTTTCCCACTTACACTTTCGAGTTGCATCTTAGTTGGAGACCATAGCATTTACTCTGGTTTGAGAGAAAGTTTTGTTTCTTTCCGGGTGAAACATTTGTCCTTAAATGTTTTATATTTTGTACATTTGTATGTAACATATCATGTAAATATACAGAGACAGTGATTTAAGTCATCTGGAGGATTTTGTAGTCTTTGTAAAGCCCTAATAAATGGTATTTGGTGTCACTCAAGCAATTTGAGTTTTTGTTCAGTTGAGATTCTTCCGTGTTGAAATGACCAGATTACCAGAGCAGCTAAATGCAAAAACTGCTTTTTCTAAAACAAGAATTATTTCCACATAAATTATCTTTCTTTCATGATTGCAGAGGACAAAAAGCCTCAAATATACACACCCACCCACTAATGCTGGGTTAAATGTTCCTTGACAACTTACACCGCTGCTGTAGCTTTTTGTAGCTTACATTCTGGTTGGCTGTTTGGTCACTTTTTGCCCCCCAAAAATGGCAGAATTCTAAAAATTAAGAATTAACAGTACATAGATTCAAGTCTGTAAAATACTAGACTTTTAGCCACAGTTCAAAAATCTTAAATGCAATTGAGTTTTACAAAGCTAAACCAGTTTTGATTTGTCTATGATCTCTATCTTTGTCTGTACACACCAGGGTAAAGCACCTTACACAATATAAGGACACTGTTAAGGAAAATACAAAATTAGCCTTTTGCACAGATTGCTGAAGTAGGTATCGGGCGAAGTCAACTTGAAAAAATATTTTTTTTTTATTTATTCCGAACTTGACAGAAGTATAAAATCACCATTTGTCAAAACTGCTTTTATTTTGAAGGAAGGATATAATTCTCCTCTTCCGGGTAACTCCCAGTCGCAGCCATTGGAAAGATGAAACCCGGTGCGACTCCCGTGGCTTCCTCTGGAGAGAATAAAATGTTTAAATCTAACGGAGGCCCCGTTAACTTACCGAAACACTCCTACTGGGTGGATTTGTGGGTGTTTCTGCTTTTTGACATCGCTTTGTTTCTCTTCGTATATTTCATCGTCCCGTAAAGAGGTAAGCAGGAGGGAGCGCAGAAGTTTCTAGCTAACAGCGCGGTCTACGGAAGTTACAACACTGAATAGAAATTAATGTGACGCAAGGAGACGGATAGTACAAAGTCACTTTTTTAATCTCTCACTGCTATGGAAGTTTGTGGTATAGTTTTGCTTTGAAAGCATTTATATGTCTTAGCATGTGTCCAGTATTCGTGTAGAGTCACAGACGGCCATTGCTTACGGACAGCGCATCACGGCTTTGAGGTGATGTGTAGCAGCAGTCAGGACATTGAAACAACCGTCTACATTTTTTAGGGTTTTACATGTTGGAACATAAAAGTAAGATTTAGGTTTTATCATGCTATTAAAAAGGCCTAAAATGTTATTGGAAGTATAAAGAATACACGACACGTTCCAAAACCGTAAAGCCAAAATTTAAAGTTTTCACGGCTCGTTTGATGCCAGTTTACAATAAAACCAGTTTCTTTTACAGCTTAACTCCTGTGGAAGCTGCAAAGGTGTACATAGTTATTCCACACAGTTTTTATATTCTAGCTTTATCTTTGTTTAGTTGAGTCGCTGCTATGTGTTTCTTTTTTACTCTTAGTTTTATGTAATTTAAAACCTTGTGAAGATCTGTTGATTTAATTAAACCCACATATGTAATTCCACTTATGTATTTTCTTTAAATGGTTCTTTTCAGACTTCTTTTCAGTGCAACCTAATATTCTTGTTACAGGATCAACCCTTTGACTGACTGTTGATGAACCAAGTGCTGCTCGTACCCTGCTGTCAGAAGGCTAACCCAGCTTTGACTGAACCACGCAGCAGCTTTCCTCAGCTCGCTCCAAAGATTGTCACGTCTTACAGACGAGGCATCCTGACTTCATATCAGACTTCAGC
This sequence comes from Poecilia formosa, assembly GCF_000485575.1. Classification (NCBI taxonomy): domain Eukaryota; kingdom Metazoa; phylum Chordata; class Actinopteri; order Cyprinodontiformes; family Poeciliidae; genus Poecilia; species Poecilia formosa. The sequence continues at coordinate 696,844 of NW_006800216.1, forward strand.
AAGAAGCTCTTCACTAATCGGATGGATTCCCTGTCGTTCCTATCAGATGATAGTTTGAAGTTTTTTTTTGTTTTTT